>NW_027618915.1:0-57712 GCF_964187855.1 Myxine glutinosa | reverse complement strand
AGTGGTTTTTCAACACTAAAACAAGTGCGAAAAATGGTTTTTCAACACTAACACAAGTGCGAAAAGTGGTTTTTCAACACTAACACAAGTGCAAAAAGTGGTTTTTCCACACTAATACAAGTGCAAAAGTGGTTTCCTACACCAACACAAGTGCGAAAAGTGGTTTTTCAACACTAACACAAGTGCGAAAAGTGGTTTTTCAACACTATCACAAGTGCAAATAGTGTTTTTTCCACACTAATACAAGTGCAAAAGTGGTTTCCTGCACCAACACAAGTGCGAAAAGTGGGTTTTCAACACTAACACAAGTGCGAAAAGTGGTTTTTCAACACTATCACAAGTGCTAATAGTGTTTTTTCCACCCTAATACAAGTGCAAAAGTGGTTTTTCAACACTAACACAAGTGCGAAAAGTGGTTTTTCAACACTAACACAAGTGCGAAAAGTGTTTTTCAACACTAACACAAGTGCGAAAAGTGGTTTTTCAACACTAACACAAGTGCGAAAAGTGGTTTTCCACACTAATACAAGTGTAAAAGTGGTTTCCTGCACCAACACAAGTGCGAAAAGTGGTTTTTCAACACTAACACAAGTGCGAAAGTGGTTTTTCAACACTATCACAAGTGCAAATAATGTTTTTTCCACACTAATACAAGTGCAAAAGTGGTTTCCTGCACCAACACAAGTGCGAAAAGTGGTTTTTCAACACTAACACAAGTGCAAAAAGTGGTTTTTCAACACTAACACAAGTGCGAAAAGTGTTTTTTCCACACTAATACAAGTGCAAAAGTGGTTGCCTGCACCAACACAAGTGCGAAAAGTGGTTTTTCAACACTAACACAAGTGCGAAAAGTGGTTTTTCAGCACTATCACAATGGCAAAAAGTGTTTTTTCCACACTAATACAAGTGCAAAAGTGGTTTCCTGCACCAACACAAGTGCAAAAAGTGGTTTTTCAACACTAACACAAGTGCAAAAAGTGGTTTTTCAACACTAACACAAGTGCGAAAAGTGGTTTTTCAACACTAACACAAGTGCGAAAAGTGGTTTTTCCACACTAATACAAGTGCAAAAGTGGTTTCCTGCACCAACACAAGTGCGAAAAGTGGTTTTTCAACACTAACACAAGTGCGAAAAGTGGTTTTTCAACACTATCACAAGTGCAAAAAGTGTTTTTTCCACACTAATACAAGTGCAAAAGTGGTTTCCTGCACCAACACAAGTGCGAAAAGTGGTTTTTCAACACTAACACAAGTGCGAAAAGTGGTTTTTCAACACTATCACAAGTGCAAAAAGTGTTTTTTTCCACACTAATACAAGTGCAAAAGTGGTTTCCTGCACCAACACAAGTGCGAAAAGTGGTTTTTCAACACTAACACAAGTGCGAAAAGTGGTTTTTCAACACTAACACAAGTGTGAAAAGAGGTTTTTCAACACTAACACAAGTGCGAAAGTGTTTTTTCCACACTAATACAAGTGCAAAAGTGGTTTCCTGCACCAACACAAGTGCGAAAAGTGGTTTTTCAACACTAACACAAGTGCGAAAAGTTGTTTTTCAACACTAACACAAGTGCGAAAAGTGGTTTTTCCACAATAATACAAGTGCAAAAGTGGTTTGCTGCACCAACACAAGTGCGAAAAGTGGTTTTTCAACACTAACACAAGTGCGAAAAGTGGTTTTTCAACACTATCACAAGTGCAAATAGTGTTTTTTCGACACTAATACAAGTGCAAAAGTGGTTTCCTGCCCCAACACATGTGCGAAAAGTGGTTTTTCAACACTGACACAAGTGCGAAAAGTGGTTTTTCAACACTAACACACGTGCGAAAAGTGGTTTTTCCACACTAATACAAGTGCAAAAGTGGTTTCCTGCACCAACACAAGGGCGAAAAGTGGTTTTTCAACACTAACACAAGTGCGAAAAGTGGTTTTTCAACACTATCACAAGTGCAAAAAGTGTTTTTTCCACACTAATACAAGTGCAAAAGTGGTTTCCAGCACCAACACAAGTGCGAAAAGTGGTTTTTCAACACTAACACAAGTGCGAAAAGTGGTTTTTCAACACTAACACAAGTGCGAAAAGTGGTTTGTCCACACTAATACAAGTGCAAAAGTGGTTTCCTGCACAAACACAAGTGCGAAAAGTGGTTTTTCTACACTAACACAAGTGCGAAAAGTGGTTTTTCAACACTATCACAAGTGCAAAAAGTGTTTTTTCCACACTAATACAAGTGCAAAAGTGCTTTCCTGCACCAACACAAGTGCGAAAAGTGGTTTTTCAACACTAACACAAGTGCGAAAAGTGGTTTTTCAACACTAACACAAGTGCGAAAAGTGGTTTTTCAACACTATCACAACTGCAAAAAGTGTTTTTTCCACACTAATACAAGTGTGAAAAGTGGTTTCCAGCACCAACACAAGTGCGAAAAGTGGTTTTTCAACACTAACACACGTGCGAAAAGTGGTTTTTCCACACTAATACAAGTGCAAAAGTGGTTTCCTGCACCAACACAAGTGCGAAAAGTGGTTTTTCAACACTAACACAAGTGCGAAAAGTGGTTTTTCAACACGATCACAAGTGCAAAAAGTGTTTTTTCCACACTAATACAAGTGCAAAAGTGGTTTCCAGCACCAACACAAGTGCGAAAAGTGGTTTTTCAACACTAACACAAATGCGAAAAGTGGTTTTTCAACACTAACACAAGTGCGAAAAGTGGTTTTTCCACACTAATACAAGTGCAAAAGTGGTTTCCCTGCACAAACACAAGTGCGAAAAGTGGTTTTTCTACACTAACACAAGTGCGAAAAGTGGTTTTTCAACACTATCACAAGTGCAAAAAGTGTTTTTTCCACACTAATACAAGTGCAAAAGTGCTTTCCTGCACCAACACAAGTGCGAAAAGTGGTTTTTCAACACTAACACAAGTGCGAAAAGTGGTTTTTCAACACTAACACAAGTGCGAAAAGTGGTTTTTCAACACTATCACAACTGCAAAAAGTGTTTTTTTCCACACTAATACAAGTGCAAAAGTGGTTTCCTGCACAAACACAAGTGCGAAAAGTGGTTTTTCTACACTAACGTCGAACACAAGTGCGAAAAGTGGTTTTTCAACACTATCACAAGTGCAAAAAGTGTTTTTTCCACACTAATACATGTGCAAAAGTGCTTTCCTGCACCAACACAAGTGCGAAAAGTGGTTTTTCAACACTAACACAAGTGCGAAAAGTGGTTTTTCAACACTAACACAAGTGCGAAAAGTGGTTTTTCAACACTATCACAACTGCAAAAAGTGTTTTTTCCACACTAATACAAGTGCGAAAAGTGGTTTTTCAACACTAACACAAGTGCGAAAAGTGGTTTTTCAACACTAACACAAGTGCGAAAAGTGGTTTTTCAACACTATCACAAGTGCAAAAAGTGTTTTTTCCACACTAATACAAGTGCAAAAGTGGTTTTTCCACACTAATACAAGTGCAAAAGTGGTTTCCTGCACCAACACAAGTGTGAAAAGTGGTTTTTCAACACTAACACAAGTGCGAAAAATGGTTTTTCAACACTAACACAAGTGCGAAAAGTGGTTTTTCAACACTAACACAAGTGCGAAAAGTGGTTTTTCAACACTAACACAAGTGCGAAAAGTGGTTTTTCCACACTAATACAAGTGCAAAAGTGATTTCCTGCACCAACACAAGTGCGAAAAGTGGTTTTTCAACACTAACACAAGTGCGAAAAGTGGTTTTTCAACACTATCACAAGTGCAAAAAGTGTTTTTTCCACACTAATACAAGTGCAAAAGTGGTTTCCTGCACCAACACAAGTGCGAAAAGTGGTTTTTCAACACTAACACAAGTGCGAAAAGTGGTATTTCAACACTAACACAAGTGCAAAAAGTGTTTTTTCCACACTAATACAAGTGCAAGAGTGGTTTCCTGCACCAACACAAGTGCGAAAAGTGGTTTTTCAACACTAACACAAGTGCGAAAAGTGGTTTTTCAACACTAACACAAGTGTGAAAAGTGGTTTTTCAACACTAAAACAAGTGCGAAAAGTGGTTTTTCCACACTAATACAAGTGCAAAAGTGGTTTCCTGCACCAACACAAGTGCGAAAAGTGGTTTTTCAACACCAACACAAGTGCGAAAAGTGGTTTTTCAACACTAACACAAGTGCGAAAAGTGGTTTTTCAACACTATCACAACTGCAAAAAGTGTTTTTTCCACACTAATACAAGTGCGAAAAGTGGTTTTTCCACACTAATACAAGTGCAAAAGTGGTTTCCTGCACAAACACAAGTGCGAAAAGTGGTTTTTCTACACTAACGTCTAACACAAGTGCGAAAAGTGGTTTTTCAACACTATCACAAGTGCAAAAAGTGTTTTTTCCACACTAATACAAGTGCAGAAGTGCTTTCCTGCACCAACACAAGTGCGAAAAGTGGTTTTTCAACACTAACACAAGTGCGAAAAGTGGTTTTTCAACACTAACACAAGTGCGAAAAGTGGTTTTTCAACACTATCACAACTGCAAAAAGTGTTTTTTCCACACTAATACAAGTGCGAAAAGTGGTTTTTCAACACTAACACAAGTGCGAAAAGTGGTTTTTCAACACTAACACAAGTGCGAAAAGTGGTTTTTCAACACTATCACAAGTGCAAAAAGTGTTTTTTCCACACTAATACAAGTGCAAAAGTGGTTTTTCCACACTAATACAAGTGCAAAAGTGGTTTCCTGCACCAACACAAGTGCGAAAAGTGGTTTTTCAACACTAAAACAAGTGCGAAAAATGGTTTTTCAACACTAACACAAGTGCGAAAAGTGGTTTTTCAACACTAACACAAGTGCAAAAAGTGGTTTTTCCACACTAATACAAGTGCAAAAGTGGTTTCCTACACCAACACAAGTGCGAAAAGTGGTTTTTCAACACTAACACAAGTGCGAAAAGTGGTTTTTCAACACTATCACAAGTGCAAATAGTGTTTTTTCCACACTAATACAAGTGCAAAAGTGGTTTCCTGCACCAACACAAGTGCGAAAAGTGGGTTTTCAACACTAACACAAGTGCGAAAAGTGGGTTTTCAACACTATCACAAGTGCTAATAGTGTTTTTTCCACCCTAATACAAGTGCAAAAGTGGTTTTTCAACACTAACACAAGTGCGAAAAGTGGTTTTTCAACACTAACACAAGTGCGAAAAGTGGTTTTTCAACACTAACACAAGTGCGAAAAGTGGTTTTTCAACACTAACACAAGTGCGAAAAGTGGTTTTCCACACTAATACAAGTGTAAAAGTGGTTTCCTGCACCAACACAAGTGCGAAAAGTGGTTTTTCAACACTAACACAAGTGCGAAAAGTGGTTTTTCAACACTATCACAAGTGCAAATAATGTTTTTTCCACACTAATACAAGTGCAAAAGTGGTTTCCTGCACCAACACAAGTGCGAAAAGTGGTTTTTCAACACTAACACAAGTGCAAAAAGTGGTTTTTCAACACTAACACAAGTGCGAAAAGTGTTTTTTCCACACTAATACAAGTGCAAAAGTGGTTGCCTGCACCAACACAAGTGCGAAAAGTGGTTTTTCAACACTAACACAAGTGCGAAAAGTGGTTTTTCAGCACTATCACAATGGCAAAAAGTGTTTTTTCCACACTAATACAAGTGCAAAAGTGGTTTCCTGCACCAACACAAGTGCAAAAAGTGGTTTTTCAACACTAACACAAGTGCAAAAAGTGGTTTTTCAACACTAACACAAGTGCGAAAAGTGGTTTTTCAACACTAACACAAGTGCGAAAAGTGGTTTTTCCACACTAATACAAGTGCAAAAGTGGTTTCCTGCACCAACACAAGTGCGAAAAGTGGTTTTTCAACACTAACACAAGTGCGAAAAGTGGTTTTTCAACACTATCACAAGTGCAAAAAGTGTTTTTTCCACACTAATACAAGTGCAAAAGTGGTTTCCTGCACCAACACAAGTGCGAAAAGTGGTTTTTCAACACTAACACAAGTGCGAAAAGTGGTTTTTCAACACTATCACAAGTGCAAAAAGTGTTTTTTCCACACTAATACAAGTGCAAAAGTGGTTTCCTGCACCAACACAAGTGCGAAAAGTGGTTTTTCAACACTAACACAAGTGCGAAAAGTGGTTTTTCAACACTAACACAAGTGTGAAAAGAGGTTTTTCAACACTAACACAAGTGCGAAAAGTGTTTTTTCCACACTAATACAAGTGCAAAAGTGGTTTCCTGCACCAACACAAGTGCGAAAAGTGGTTTTTCAACACTAACACAAGTGCGAAAAGTTGTTTTTCAACACTAACACAAGTGCGAAAAGTGGTTTTTCCACAATAATACAAGTGCAAAAGTGGTTTGCTGCACCAACACAAGTGCGAAAAGTGGTTTTTCAACACTAACACAAGTGCGAAAAGTGGTTTTTCAACACTATCACAAGTGCAAATAGTGTTTTTTCGACACTAATACAAGTGCAAAAGTGGTTTCCTGCCCCAACACATGTGCGAAAAGTGGTTTTTCAACACTGACACAAGTGCGAAAAGTGGTTTTTCAACACTAACACACGTGCGAAAAGTGGTTTTTCCACACTAATACAAGTGCAAAAGTGGTTTCCTGCACCAACACAAGGGCGAAAAGTGGTTTTTCAACACTAACACAAGTGCGAAAAGTGGTTTTTCAACACTATCACAAGTGCAAAAAGTGTTTTTTCCACACTAATACAAGTGCAAAAGTGGTTTCCAGCACCAACACAAGTGCGAAAAGTGGTTTTTCAACACTAACACAAGTGCGAAAAGTGGTTTTTCAACACTAACACAAGTGCGAAAAGTGGTTTGTCCACACTAATACAAGTGCAAAAGTGGTTTCCTGCACAAACACAAGTGCGAAAAGTGGTTTTTCTACACTAACACAAGTGCGAAAAGTGGTTTTTCCACACTAATACAAGTGCAAAAGTGGTTTCCTGCACAAACACAAGTGCGAAAAGTGGTTTTTCTACACTAACGTCTAACACAAGTGCGAAAAGTGGTTTTTCAACACTATCACAAGTGCAAAAAGTGTTTTTTCCACACTAATACAAGTGCAGAAGTGCTTTCCTGCACCAACACAAGTGCGAAAAGTGGTTTTTCAACACTAACACAAGTGCGAAAAGTGGTTTTTCAACACTAACACAAGTGCGAAAAGTGGTTTTTCAACACTATCACAACTGCAAAAAGTGTTTTTTCCACACTAATACAAGTGCGAAAAGTGGTTTTTCAACACTAACACAAGTGCGAAAAGTGGTTTTTCAACACTAACACAAGTGCGAAAAGTGGTTTTTCAACACTATCACAAGTGCAAAAAGTGTTTTTTCCACACTAATACAAGTGCAAAAGTGGTTTTTCCACACTAATACAAGTGCAAAAGTGGTTTCCTGCACCAACACAAGTGCGAAAAGTGGTTTTTCAACACTAAAACAAGTGTGAAAAATGGTTTTTCAACACTAACACAAGTGCGAAAAGTGGTTTTTCAACACTAACACAAGTGCAAAAAGTGGTTTTTCCACACTAATACAAGTGCAAAAGTGGTTTCCTACACCAACACAAGTGCGAAAAGTGGTTTTTCAACACTAACACAAGTGCGAAAAGTGGTTTTTCAACACTATCACAAGTGCAAATAGTGTTTTTTCCACACTAATACAAGTGCAAAAGTGGTTTCCTGCACCAACACAAGTGCGAAAAGTGGGTTTTCAACACTAACACAAGTGCGAAAAGTGGTTTTTCAACACTATCACAAGTGCTAATAGTGTTTTTTCCACCCTAATACAAGTGCAAAAGTGGTTTTTCAACACTAACACAAGTGCGAAAAGTGGTTTTTCAACACTAACACAAGTGCGAAAAGTGGTTTTTCAACACTAACACAAGTGCGAAAAGTGGTTTTTCAACACTAACACAAGTGCGAAAAGTGGTTTTCCACACTAATACAAGTGTAAAAGTGGTTTCCTGCACCAACACAAGTGCGAAAAGTGGTTTTTCAACACTAACACAAGTGCGAAAAGTGGTTTTTCAACACTATCACAAGTGCAAATAATGTTTTTTCCACACTAATACAAGTGCAAAAGTGGTTTCCTGCACCAACACAAGTGCGAAAAGTGGTTTTTCAACACTAACACAAGTGCAAAAAGTGGTTTTTCAACACTAACACAAGTGCGAAAAGTGTTTTTTCCACACTAATACAAGTGCAAAAGTGGTTGCCTGCACCAACACAAGTGCGAAAAGTGGTTTTTCAACACTAACACAAGTGCGAAAAGTGGTTTTTCAGCACTATCACAATGGCAAAAAGTGTTTTTTCCACACTAATACAAGTGCAAAAGTGGTTTCCTGCACCAACACAAGTGCAAAAAGTGGTTTTTCAACACTAACACAAGTGCAAAAAGTGGTTTTTCAACACTAACACAAGTGCGAAAAGTGGTTTTTCAACACTAACACAAGTGCGAAAAGTGGTTTTTCCACACTAATACAAGTGCAAAAGTGGTTTCCTGCACCAACACAAGTGCGAAAAGTGGTTTTTCAACACTAACACAAGTGCGAAAAGTGGTTTTTCAACACTATCACAAGTGCAAAAAGTGTTTTTTCCACACTAATACAAGTGCAAAAGTGGTTTCCTGCACCAACACAAGTGCGAAAAGTGGTTTTTCAACACTAACACAAGTGCGAAAAGTGGTTTTTCAACACTATCACAAGTGCAAAAAGTGTTTTTTCCACACTAATACAAGTGCAAAAGTGGTTTCCTGCACCAACACAAGTGCGAAAAGTGGTTTTTCAACACTAACACAAGTGCGAAAAGTGGTTTTTCAACACTAACACAAGTGTGAAAAGAGGTTTTTCAACACTAACACAAGTGCGAAAAGTGTTTTTTCCACACTAATACAAGTGCAAAAGTGGTTTCCTGCACCAACACAAGTGCGAAAAGTGGTTTTTCAACACTAACACAAGTGCGAAAAGTTGTTTTTCAACACTAACACAAGTGCGAAAAGTGGTTTTTCCACAATAATACAAGTGCAAAAGTGGTTTGCTGCACCAACACAAGTGCGAAAAGTGGTTTTTCAACACTAACACAAGTGCGAAAAGTGGTTTTTCAACACTATCACAAGTGCAAATAGTGTTTTTTCGACACTAATACAAGTGCAAAAGTGGTTTCCTGCCCCAACACATGTGCGAAAAGTGGTTTTTCAACACTGACACAAGTGCGAAAAGTGGTTTTTCAACACTAACACACGTGCGAAAAGTGGTTTTTCCACACTAATACAAGTGCAAAAGTGGTTTCCTGCACCAACACAAGGGCGAAAAGTGGTTTTTCAACACTAACACAAGTGCGAAAAGTGGTTTTTCAACACTATCACAAGTGCAAAAAGTGTTTTTTCCACACTAATACAAGTGCAAAAGTGGTTTCCAGCACCAACACAAGTGCGAAAAGTGGTTTTTCAACACTAACACAAGTGCGAAAAGTGGTTTTTCAACACTAACACAAGTGCAAAAAGTGGTTTGTCCACACTAATACAAGTGCAAAAGTGGTTTCCTGCACAAACACAAGTGCGAAAAGTGGTTTTTCTACACTAACACAAGTGCGAAAAGTGGTTTTTCAACACTATCACAAGTGCAAAAAGTGTTTTTTCCACACTAATACAAGTGCAAAAGTGCTTTCCTGCACCAACACAAGTGCGAAAAGTGGTTTTTCAACACTAACACAAGTGCGAAAAGTGGTTTTTCAACACTAACACAAGTGCGAAAAGTGGTTTTTCAACACTATCACAACTGCAAAAAGTGTTTTTTCCACACTAATACAAGTGTGAAAAGTGGTTTCCAGCACCAACACAAGTGCGAAAAGTGGTTTTTCAACACTAACACACGTGCGAAAAGTGGTTTTTCCACACTAATACAAGTGCAAAAGTGGTTTCCTGCACCAACACAAGTGCGAAAAGTGGTTTTTCAACACTAACACAAGTGCGAAAAGTGGTTTTTCAACACGATCACAAGTGCAAAAAGTGTTTTTTCCACACTAATACAAGTGCAAAAGTGGTTTCCAGCACCAACACAAGTGCGAAAAGTGGTTTTTCAACACTAACACAAATGCGAAAAGTGGTTTTTCAACACTAACACAAGTGCGAAAAGTGGTTTTTCCACACTAATACAAGTGCAAAAGTGGTTTCCTGCACAAACACAAGTGCGAAAAGTGGTTTTTCTACACTAACACAAGTGCGAAAAGTGGTTTTTCAACACTATCACAAGTGCAAAAAGTGTTTTTTCCACACTAATACAAGTGCAAAAGTGCTTTCCTGCACCAACACAAGTGCGAAAAGTGGTTTTTCAACACTAACACAAGTGCGAAAAGTGGTTTTTCAACACTAACACAAGTGCGAAAAGTGGTTTTTCAACACTATCACAACTGCAAAAAGTGTTTTTTCCACACTAATACAAGTGCAAAAGTGGTTTCCTGCACAAACACAAGTGCGAAAAGTGGTTTTTCTACACTAACGTCGAACACAAGTGCGAAAAGTGGTTTTTCAACACTATCACAAGTGCAAAAAGTGTTTTTTCCACACTAATACATGTGCAAAAGTGCTTTCCTGCACCAACACAAGTGCGAAAAGTGGTTTTTCAACACTAACACAAGTGCGAAAAGTGGTTTTTCAACACTAACACAAGTGCGAAAAGTGGTTTTTCAACACTATCACAACTGCAAAAAGTGTTTTTTCCACACTAATACAAGTGCGAAAAGTGGTTTTTCAACACTAACACAAGTGCGAAAAGTGGTTTTTCAACACTAACACAAGTGCGAAAAGTGGTTTTTCAACACTATCACAAGTGCAAAAAGTGTTTTTTCCACACTAATACAAGTGCAAAAGTGGTTTTTCCACACTAATACAAGTGCAAAAGTGGTTTCCTGCACCAACACAAGTGTGAAAAGTGGTTTTTCAACACTAACACAAGTGCGAAAAATGGTTTTTCAACACTAACACAAGTGCGAAAAGTGGTTTTTCAACACTAACACAAGTGCGAAAAGTGGTTTTTCAACACTAACACAAGTGCGAAAAGTGGTTTTTCCACACTAATACAAGTGCAAAAGTGATTTCCTGCACCAACACAAGTGCGAAAAGTGGTTTTTCAACACTAACACAAGTGCGAAAAGTGGTTTTTCAACACTATCACAAGTGCAAAAAGTGTTTTTTCCACACTAATACAAGTGCAAAAGTGGTTTCCTGCACCAACACAAGTGCGAAAAGTGGTTTTTCAACACTAACACAAGTGCGAAAAGTGGTATTTCAACACTAACACAAGTGCAAAAAGTGTTTTTTCCACACTAATACAAGTGCAAGAGTGGTTTCCTGCACCAACACAAGTGCGAAAAGTGGTTTTTCAACACTAACACAAGTGCGAAAAGTGGTTTTTCAACACTAACACAAGTGTGAAAAGTGGTTTTTCAACACTAAAACAAGTGCGAAAAGTGGTTTTTCCACACTAATACAAGTGCAAAAGTGGTTTCCTGCACCAACACAAGTGCGAAAAGTGGTTTTTCAACACCAACACAAGTGCGAAAAGTGGTTTTTCAACACTAACACAAGTGCGAAAAGTGGTTTTTCAACACTATCACAACTGCAAAAAGTGTTTTTTCCACACTAATACAAGTGCGAAAAGTGGTTTTTCAACACTAACACAAGTGCGAAAAGTGGTTTTTCAACACTAACACAAGTGCGAAAAGTGGTTTTTCAACACTATCACAAGTGCAAAAAGTGTTTTTTCCACACTAATACAAGTGCAAAAGTGGTTTTTCCACACTAATACAAGTGCAAAAGTGGTTTCCTGCACCAACACAAGTGCGAAAAGTGGTTTTTCAACACTAAAACAAGTGCGAAAAATGGTTTTTCAACACTAACACAAGTGCGAAAAGTGGTTTTTCAACACTAACACAAGTGCAAAAAGTGGTTTTTCCACACTAATACAAGTGCAAAAGTGGTTTCCTACACCAACACAAGTGCGAAAAGTGGTTTTTCAACACTAACACAAGTGCGAAAAGTGGTTTTTCAACACTATCACAAGTGCAAATAGTGTTTTTTCCACACTAATACAAGGGCAAAAGTGGTTTCCTGCACCAACACAAGTGCGAAAAGTGGGTTTTCAACACTAACACAAGTGCGAAAAGTGGTTTTTCAACACTATCACAAGTGCAAATAGTGTTTTTTCCACCCTAATACAAGTGCAAAAGTGGTTTTTCAACACTAACACAAGTGCGAAAAGTGTTTTTTCAACACTAACACAAGTGCGAAAAGTGGTTTTTCAACACTAACACAAGTGCGAAAAGTGGTTTTTCAACACTAACACAAGTGCGAAAAGTGGTTTTCCACACTAATACAAGTGCAAAAGTGGTTTCCTGCACCAACACAAGTGCGAAAAGTGGTTTTTCAACACTAACACAAGTGCGAAAAGTGGTTTTTCAACACTATCACAAGTGCAAATAATGTTTTTTCCACACTAATACAAGTGCAAAAGTGGTTTCCTGCACCAACACAAGTGCGAAAAGTGGTTTTTCAACACTAACACAAGTGCAAAAAGTGGTTTTTCAACACTAACACAAGTGCGAAAAGTGTTTTTTCCACACTAATACAAGTGCAAAAGTGGTTGCCTGCACCAACACAAGTGCGAAAAGTGGTTTTTCAACACTAACACAAGTGCGAAAAGTGGTTTTTCAGCACTATCACAATGGCAAAAAGTGTTTTTTCCACACTAATACAAGTGCAAAAGTGGTTTCCTGCACCAACACAAGTGCAAAAAGTGGTTTTTCAACACTAACACAAGTGCAAAAAGTGGTTTTTCAACACTAACACAAGTGCGAAAAGTGGTTTTTCAACACTATCACAAGTGTAAAAAGTGTTTTTTCCACACTAATACAAGTGCAAAAGTGGTTTCCTGCACCAACACAAGTGCGAAAAGTGGTTTTTCAACACTAACACAAGTGCGAAAAGTGGTTTTTCAACACTAACACAAGTGCGAAAAGTGGTTTTTCCACACTAATACAAGTGCAAAAGTGGTTTCCTGCACCAACACAAGTGCGAAAAGTGGTTTTTCAACACTAACACAAGTGCGAAAAGTGGTTTTTCAACACTATCACAAGTGCAAAAAGTGTTTTTTCCACACTAATACAAGTGCAAAAGTGGTTTCCTGCACCAACACAAGTGCGAAAAGTGGTTTTTCAACACTAACACAAGTGCGAAAAGTGGTTTTTCAACACTATCACAAGTGCAAAAAGTGTTTTTTCCACACTAATACAAGTGCAAAAGTGGTTTCCTGCACCAACACAAGTGCGAAAAGTGGTTTTTCAACACTAACACAAGTGCGAAAAGTGGTTTTTCAACACTAACACAAGTGTGAAAAGAGGTTTTTCAACACTAACACAAGTGCGAAAAGTGTTTTTTCCACACGAATACAAGTGCAAAAGTGGTTTCCTGCACCAACACAAGTGCGAAAAGTGGTTTTTCAACACTAACACAAGTGCGAAAAGTTGTTTTTCAACACTAACACAAGTGCGAAAAGTGGTTTTTCCACAATAATACAAGTGCAAAAGTGGTTTGCTGCACCAACACAAGTGCGAAAAGTGGTTTTTCAACACTAACACAAGTGCGAAAAGTGGTTTTTCAACACTATCACAAGTGCAAATAGTGTTTTTTCGACACTAATACAAGTGCAAAAGTGGTTTCCTGCCCCAACACATGTGCGAAAAGTGGTTTTTCAACACTAACACAAGTGCGAAAAGTGGTTTTTCAACACTAACACACGTGCGAAAAGTGGTTTTTCCACACTAATACAAGTGCAAAAGTGGTTTCCTGCACCAACACAAGTGCGAAAAGTGGTTTTTCAACACTAACACAAGTGCGAAAAGTGGTTTTTCAACACTATCACAAGTGCAAAAAGTGTTTTTTCCACACTAATACAAGTGCAAAAGTGGTTTCCTGCACCAACACAAGTGCGAAAAGTGGTTTTTCAACACTAACACAAGTGCGAAAATTGGTTTTTCAACACTATCACAAGTGCAAAAAGTGTTTTTTCCACACTAATACAAGTGCAAGAGTGGTTTCCTGCACCAACACAAGTGCGAAAAGTGGTTTTTCAACACTAACACAAGTGCGAAAAGTGGTTTTTCAACACTAACACAAGTGTGAAAAGTGGTTTTTCAACACTAAAACAAGTGCGAAAAGTGGTTTTTCCACACTAATACAAGTGCAAAAGTGGTTTCCTGCACCAACACAAGTGCGAAAAGTGGTTTTTCAACACCAACACAAGTGCGAAAAGTGGTTTTTCAACACTAACACAAGTGCGAAAAGTGGTTTTTCAACACTATCACAACTGCAAAAAGTGTTTTTTCCACACTAATACAAGTGCGAAAAGTGGTTTTTCAACACTAACACAAGTGCGAAAAGTGGTTTTTCAACACTAACACAAGTGCGAAAAGTGGTTTTTCAACACTATCACAAGTGCAAAAAGTGTTTTTTCCACACTAATACAAGTGCAAAAGTGGTTTTTCCACACTAATACAAGTGCAAAAGTGGTTTCCTGCACCAACACAAGTGCGAAAAGTGGTTTTTCAACACTAAAACAAGTGCGAAAAATGGTTTTTCAACACTAACACAAGTGCGAAAAGTGGTTTTTCAACACTAACACAAGTGCAAAAAGTGGTTTTTCCACACTAATACAAGTGCAAAAGTGGTTTCCTACACCAACACAAGTGCGAAAAGTGGTTTTTCAACACTAACACAAGTGCGAAAAGTGGTTTTTCAACACTATCACAAGTGCAAATAGTGTTTTTTCCACACTAATACAAGGGCAAAAGTGGTTTCCTGCACCAACACAAGTGCGAAAAGTGGGTTTTCAACACTAACACAAGTGCGAAAAGTGGTTTTTCAACACTATCACAAGTGCAAATAGTGTTTTTTACACCCTAATACAAGTGCAAAAGTGGTTTTTCAACACTAACACAAGTGCGAAAAGTGGTTTTTCAACACTAACACAAGTGCGAAAAGTGGTTTTTCAACACTAACACAAGTGCGAAAAGTGGTTTTTCAACACTAACACAAGTGCGAAAAGTGGTTTTTCCACACTAATACAAGTGCAAAAGTGGTTTCCTGCACCAACACAAGTGCGAAAAGTGGTTTTTCAACACCAACACAAGTGCGAAAAGTGGTTTTTCAACACTAACACAAGTGCGAAAAGTGGTTTTTCAACACTATCACAACTGCAAAAAGTGTTTTTTCCACACTAATACAAGTGCGAAAAGTGGTTTTTCAACACTAACACAAGTGCGAAAAGTGGTTTTTCAACACTAACACAAGTGCGAAAAGTGGTTTTTCAACACTATCACAAGTGCAAAAAGTGTTTTTTCCACACTAATACAAGTGCAAAAGTGGTTTTTCCACACTAATACAAGTGCAAAAGTGGTTTCCTGCACCAACACAAGTGCGAAAAGTGGTTTTTCAACACTAAAACAAGTGCGAAAAATGGTTTTTCAACACTAACACAAGTGCGAAAAGTGGTTTTTCAACACTAACACAAGTGCAAAAAGTGGTTTTTCCACACTAATACAAGTGCAAAAGTGGTTTCCTACACCAACACAAGTGCGAAAAGTGGTTTTTCAACACTAACACAAGTGCGAAAAGTGGTTTTTCAACACTATCACAAGTGCAAATAGTGTTTTTTCCACACTAATACAAGGGCAAAAGTGGTTTCCTGCACCAACACAAGTGCGAAAAGTGGGTTTTCAACACTAACACAAGTGCGAAAAGTGGTTTTTCAACACTATCACAAGTGCAAATAGTGTTTTTTCCACCCTAATACAAGTGCAAAAGTGGTTTTTCAACACTAACACAAGTGCGAAAAGTGGTTTTTCAACACTAACACAAGTGCGAAAAGTGGTTTTTCAACACTAACACAAGTGCGAAAAGTGGTTTTTCAACACTAACACAAGTGCGAAAAGTGGTTTTCCACACTAATACAAGTGCAAAAGTGGTTTCCTGCACCAACACAAGTGCGAAAAGTGGTTTTTCAACACTAACACAAGTGCGAAAAGTGGTTTTTCAACACTATCACAAGTGCAAATAATGTTTTTTCCACACTAATACAAGTGCAAAAGTGGTTTCCTGCACCAACACAAGTGCGAAAAGTGGTTTTTCAACACTAACACAAGTGCAAAAAGTGGTTTTTCAACACTAACACAAGTGCGAAAAGTGTTTTTTCCACACTAATACAAGTGCAAAAGTGGTTGCCTGCACCAACACAAGTGCGAAAAGTGGTTTTTCAACACCAACACAAGTGCGAAAAGTGGTTTTTCAGCACTATCACAATGGCAAAAAGTGTTTTTTCCACACTAATACAAGTGCAAAAGTGGTTTCCTGCACCAACACAAGTGCAAAAAGTGGTTTTTCAACACTAACACAAGTGCAAAAAGTGTTTTTCAACACTAACACAAGTGCGAAAAGTGGTTTTTCAACACTATCACAAGTGTAAAAAGTGTTTTTTCCACACTAATACAAGTGCAAAAGTGGTTTCCTGCACCAACACAAGTGCGAAAAGTGGTTTTTCAACACTAACACAAGTGCGAAAAGTGGTTTTTCAACACTAACACAAGTGCGAAAAGTGTTTTTTCCACACTAATACAAGTGCAAAAGTGGTTTCCTGCACCAACACAAGTGCGAAAAGTGGTTTTTCAACACTAACACAAGTGCGAAAAGTGGTTTTTCAACACTATCACAAGTGCAAAAAGTGGTTTTTCCACACTAATACAAGTGCAAAAGTGGTTTCCTGCACCAACACAAGTGCGAAAAGTGGTTTTTCAACACTAACACAAGTGCGAAAAGTGGTTTTTCAACACTATCACAAGTGCAAAAAGTGTTTTTTCCACACTAATACAAGTGCAAAAGTGGTTTCCTGCACCAACACAAGTGCGAAAAGTGGTTTTTCAACACTAACACAAGTGCGAAAAGTGGTTTTTCAACACTAACACAAGTGTGAAAAGAGGTTTTTCAACACTAACACAAGTGCGAAAAGTGTTTTTTCCACACGAATACAAGTGCAAAAGTGGTTTCCTGCACCAACACAAGTGCGAAAAGTGGTTTTTCAACACTAACACAAGTGCGAAAGTTGTTTTTCAACACTAACACAATGGCAAAAAGTGTTTTTTCCACACTAATACAAGTGCGAAAAGTGGTTTTTCCACAATAATACAAGTGCAAAAGTGGTTTGCTGCACCAACACAAGTGCGAAAAGTGGTTTTTCAACACTAACACAAGTGCGAAAAGTGGTTTTTCAACACTATCACAAGTGCAAATAGTGTTTTTTCGACACTAATACAAGTGCAAAAGTGGTTTCCTGCCCCAACACATGTGCGAAAAGTGGTTTTTCAACACTAACACAAGTGCGAAAAGTGGTTTTTCAACACTAACACACGTGCGAAAAGTGGTTTTTCCACACTAATACAAGTGCAAAAGTGGTTTCCTGCACCAACACAAGTGCGAAAAGTGGTTTTTCAACACTAACACAAGTGCGAAAAGTGGTTTTTCAACACTATCACAAGTGCAAAAAGTGTTTTTTCCACACTAATACAAGTGCAAAAGTGGTTTCCAGCACCAACACAAGTGCGAAAAGTGGTTTTTCAACACTAACACAAGTGCGAAAAGTGGTTTTTCAACGCTAACACAAGTGCGAAAAGTGGTTTTTCCACACTAATACAAGTGCAAAAGTGGTTTCCTGCACAAACACAAGTGCGAAAAGTGGTTTTTCTACACTAACACAAGTGCGAAAAGTGGTTTTTCAACACTATCACAAGTGCAAAAAGTGTTTTTTCCACACTAATACAAGTGCAAAAGTGCTTTCCTGCACCAACACAAGTGCGAAAAGTGGTTTTTCAACACTAACACAAGTGCGAAAAGTGGTTTTTCAACACTAACACAAGTGCGAAAAGTGGTTTTTCAACACTATCACAACTGCAAAAAGTGTTTTTTCCACACTAATACAAGTGTGAAAAGTGGTTTCCCAGCACCAATACAAGTGCGAAAAGTGGTTTTTCAACACTAACACACGTGCGAAAAGTGGTTTTTCCACACTAATACAAGTGCAAAAGTGGTTTCCTGCACCAACACAAGTGCGAAAAGTGGTTTTTCAACACTATCACAAGTGCGAAAAGTGGTTTTTCAACACGATCACAAGTGCAAAAAGTGTTTTTTCCACACTAATACAAGTGCAAAAGTGGTTTCCAGCACCAACACAAGTGCGAAAAGTGGTTTTTCAACACTAACACAAGTGCGAAAAGTGGTTTTTCAACACTAACACAAGTGCGAAAAGTGGTTTTTCCACACTAATACAAGTGCAAAAGTGGTTTCCTGCACAAACACAAGTGCGAAAAGTGGTTTTTCTACACTAACACAAGTGCGAAAAGTGGTTTTTCAACACTATCACAAGTGCAAAAAGTGTTTTTTCCACACTAATACAAGTGCAAAAGTGCTTTCCTGCACCAACACAAGTGCGAAAAGTGGTTTTTCAACACTAACACAAGTGCGAAAAGTGGTTTTTCAACACCAACACAAGTGCGAAAAGTGGTTTTTCAACACTAACACAAGTGCGAAAAGTGGTTTTTCAACACTAACACAAGTGCGAAAAGTGGTTTTTCCACACTAATACAAGTGCAAAAGTGGTTTCCTGCACAAACACAAGTGCGAAAAGTGGTTTTTCTACACTAACACAAGTGCGAAAAGTGGTTTTTCAACACTATCACAAGTGCAAAAAGTGTTTTTTCCACACTAATACAAGTGCAAAAGTGCTTTCCTGCACCAACACAAGTGCGAAAAGTGGTTTCCTGCACCAACACAAGTGCGAAAAGTGGTTTTTCAACACTAACACAAGTGCGAAAAGTGGTTTTTCAACACTAACACAAGTGCGAAAAGTGGTTTTTCAACACTATCACAACTGCAAAAAGTGTTTTTTCCACACTAATACAAGTGTGAAAAGTGGTTTCCAGCACCAATACAAGTGCGAAAAGTGGTTTTTCAACACTAACACACGTGCGAAAAGTGGTTTTTCCACACTAATACAAGTGCAAAAGTGGTTTCCTGCACCAACACAAGTGCGAAAAGTGGTTTTTCAACACTATCACAAGTGCGAAAAGTGGTTTTTCAACACGATCACAAGTGCAAAAAGTGTTTTTTCCACACTAATACAAGTGCAAAAGTGGTTTCCAGCACCAACACAAGTGCGAAAAGTGGTTTTTCAACACTAACACAAGTGCGAAAAGTGGTTTTTCAACACTAACACAAGTGCGAAAAGTGGTTTTTCCACACTAATACAAGTGCAAAAGTGGTTTCCTGCACAAACACAAGTGCGAAAAGTGGTTTTTCTACACTAACACAAGTGCGAAAAGTGGTTTTTCAACACTATCACAAGTGCAAAAAGTGTTTTTTCCACACTAATACAAGTGCAAAAGTGCTTTCCTGCACCAACACAAGTGCGAAAAGTGGTTTTTCAACACTAACACAAGTGCGAAAAGTGGTTTTTCAACACTAACACAAGTGCGAAAAGTGGTTTTTCAACACTATCACAAGTGCAAAAAGTGTTTTTTCCACACTAATACAAGTGCAAAAGTGGTTTCCTGCACCAACACAAGTGCGAAAAGTGGTTTTTCAACACTAACACAAGTGCGAAAAGTGGTTTTTCAACACTAACACAAGTGTGAAAAGAGGTTTTTCAACACTAACACAAGTGCGAAAAGTGTTTTTTCCACACGAATACAAGTGCAAAAGTGGTTTCCTGCACCAACACAAGTGCGAAAAGTGGTTTTTCAACACTAACACAAGTGCGAAAAGTTGTTTTTCAACACTAACACAAGTGCGAAAAGTGGTTTTTCCACAATAATACAAGTGCAAAAGTGGTTTGCTGCACCAACACAAGTGCGAAAAGTGGTTTTTCAACACTAACACAAGTGCGAAAAGTGGTTTTCAACACTATCACAAGTGCAAATAGTGTTTTTTTCGACACTAATTACAAGTGCAAAAGTGGTTTCCTGCCCCAACACATGTGCGAAAAGTGGTTTTTCAACACTAACACAAGTGCGAAAAGTGGTTTTTCAACACTAACACACGTGCGAAAAGTGGTTTTTCCACACTAATACAAGTGCAAAAGTGGTTTCCCTGCACCAACACAAGTGCGAAAAGTGGTTTTTCAACACTAACACAAGTGCGAAAAGTGGTTTTTCAACACTATCACAAGTGCAAAAAGTGTTTTTTCCACACTAATACAAGTGCAAAAGTGGTTTCCCGCACCAACACAAGTGCGAAAAAGTGGTTTTTCAACACTAACACAAGTGCGAAAAGTGGTTTTTCAACACTAACACAAGTGCGAAAAGTGGTTTTTCCACACTAATACAAGTGCAAAAGTGGTTTCCTGCACAAACACAAGTGCGAAAAGTGGTTTTTCTACACTAACACAAGTGCGAAAAGTGGTTTTTCAACACTATCACAAGTGCAAAAAGTGTTTTTTCCACACTAATACAAGTGCAAAAGTGCTTTCCTGCACCAACACAAGTGCGAAAAGTGGTTTTTCAACACTAACACAAGTGCGAAAAGTGGTTTTTCAACACTAACACAAGTGCGAAAAGTGGTTTTTCAACACTATCACAACTGCAAAAAGTGTTTTTTCCACACTAATACAAGTGTGAAAAGTGGTTTCCAGCACCAATACAAGTGCGAAAAGTGGTTTTTCAACACTAACACACGTGCGAAAAGTGGTTTTTTCCACACTAATACAAGTGCAAAAGTGGTTTCCTGCACCAACACAAGTGCGAAAAGTGGTTTTTCAACACTATCACAAGTGCGAAAAGTGGTTTTTCAACACGATCACAAGTGCAAAAAGTGTTTTTCCACACTAATACAAGTGCAAAAGTGGTTTCCAGCACCAACACAAGTGCGAAAAGTGGTTTTTCAACACTAACACAAGTGCGAAAAGTGGTTTTTCAACACTAACACAAGTGCGAAAAGTGGTTTTTCCACACTAATACAAGTGCAAAAGTGGTTTCCTGCACAAACACAAGTGCGAAAAGTGGTTTTTCTACACTAACACAAGTGCGAAAAGTGGTTTTTCAACACTATCACAAGTGCAAAAAGTGTTTTTTCCACACTAATACAAGTGCAAAAGTGCTTTCCTGCACCAACACAAGTGCGAAAAGTGGTTTTTCAACACTAACACAAGTGCGAAAAGTGGTTTTTCAACACTAACACAAGTGTGAAAAGTGGTTTTTCAACACTATCACAACTGCAAAAAGTGTTTTTTCCACACTAATACAAGTGCAAAAGTGGTTTCCTGCACAAACACAAGTGCGAAAAGTGGTTTTTCTACACTAACGTCTAACACAAGTGCGAAAAGTGGTTTTTCAACACTATCACAAGTGCAAAAAGTGTTTTTTCCACACTAATACAAGTGCAAAAGTGCTTTCCTGCACCAACACAAGTGCGAAAAGTGGTTTTTCAACACTAACACAAGTGCGAAAAGTGGTTTTTCAACACTAACACAGTGCGAAAAGTGGTTTTTCAACACTAACACAAGTGCGAAAAGTGGTTTTTCAACACTATCACAACTGCAAAAAGTGTTTTTTCCACACTAATACAAGTGCGAAAAGTGGTTTTTCAACACTAACACAAGTGCGAAAAGTGGTTTTTCAACACTAACACAAGTGCGAAAAGTGGTTTTTCAACACTATCACAAGTGCAAAAAGTGTTTTTTCCACACTAATACAAGTGCAAAAGTGGTTTTTCCACACTAATACAAGTGCAAAAGTGGTTTCCTGCACCAACACAAGTGTGAAAAGTGGTTTTTCAACACTAACACAAGTGCGAAAAATGGTTTTTCAACACTAACACAAGTGCGAAAAGTGGTTTTTAACACTAACACAAGTGCGAAAAGTGGTTTTTCAACACTAACACAAGTGCGAAAAGTGGTTTTTCCACACTAATACAAGTGCAAAAAGTGATTTCCTGCACCAACACAAGTGCGAAAAGTGGTTTTTCAACACTAACACAAGTGCGAAAAGTGGTTTTTCAACACTATCACAAGTGCAAAAAGTGTTTTTTTCCACACTAATACAAGTGCAAAAGTGGTTTCCTGCACCAACACAAGTGCGAAAAGTGTTTTTCAACACTAACACAAGTGCGAAAAGTGGTTTTTCAACACTATCACAAGTGCAAAAAGTGTTTTTTCCACACTAATACAAGTGCAAAAGTGGTTTCCTGCACCAACACAAGTGCGAAAAGTGTTTTTCAACACTAACACAAGTGCGAAAAGTGGTTTTTCAACACTAACACAAGTGTGAAAATTGGTTTTTCAACACTAAAACAAGTGCGAAAAGTGGTTTTTTCCACACTAATACAAGTGCAAAAGTGGTTTCCTGCACCAACACAAGTGCGAAAAGTGGTTTTTCAACACCAACACAAGTGCGAAAAGTGGTTTTTCAACACTAACACAAGTGCGAAAAGTGGTTTTTCAACACTATCACAAGTGCAAAAAGTGTTTTTTTCCACACAAATACAAGTGCAAAAGTGGTTTCCTGCACCAACACAAGTGCGAAAAGTGGTTTTTCAACACTAACACAAGTGCGAAAAGTGGTTTTTCAACACTAACACAAGTGCGAAAAGTGGTTTTTCCACAATAATACAAGTGCAAAAGTGGTTTCCTGCACGAACACAAGTGCGAAAAGTGGTTTTTCAACACTAACACAAGTGCGAAAAGTGGTTTTTCAACACTATCACAAGTGCAAATAGTGTTTTTTCCACACTAATACAAGTGCAAAAGTGGTTGCCTGCACCAACACAAGTGCGAAAAGTGGTTTTTCAACACAAACACAAGTGCGAAAAGTGGTTTTTCAACACTAACACAAGTGCGAAAAGTGGTTTTTCCACTCTAATACAAGTGCAAAAGTGGTTTCCTGCACCAACACAAGTGCGAAAAGTGGTTTTTCAACACTAACACAAGTGCGAAAACTGGTTTTTCAACACTATCACAAGTGCAAAAAGTGTTTTTTCCACACTAATACAAGTGCAAAAGTGCTTTCCTGCACCAACACAAGTGCGAAAAGTGGTTTTTCAACACTAACACAAGTGCGAAAAGTGGTTTTTCAACACTAACACAAGTGCGAAAAGTGGTTTTTCAACACT
Source organism: Myxine glutinosa (assembly GCF_964187855.1). Lineage (NCBI taxonomy): Eukaryota > Metazoa > Chordata > Myxini > Myxiniformes > Myxinidae > Myxine > Myxine glutinosa. The sequence goes on along the minus strand of NW_027618915.1, from coordinate 34,493 downwards.
ATCACAACTGCAAAAAGTGTTTTTTCCACACTAATACAAGTGTGAAAAGTGGTTTCCAGCACCAATACAAGTGCGAAAAGTGGTTTTTCAACACTAACACACGTGCGAAAAGTGGTTTTTCCACACTAATACAAGTGCAAAAGTGGTTTCCTGCACCAACACAAGTGCGAAAAGTGGTTTTTCAACACTATCACAAGTGCGAAAAGTGGTTTTTCAACACGATCACAGTGCAAAAAGTGTTTTTTCCACACTAATACAAGTGCAAAAGTGGTTTCCAGCACCAACACAAGTGCGAAAAGTGTTTTTCAACACTAACACAAGTGCGAAAAGTGGTTTTTCAACACTAACACAAGAGCGAAAAGTGGTTTTTCCACACTAATACAAGTGCAAAAGTGGTTTCCTGCACAAAACACAAGTGCGAAAAGTGGTTTTTCTACACTAACACAAGTGCGAAAAGTGGTTTTTCAACACTATCACAAGTGCAAAAAGTGTTTTTTCCACACTAATACAAGTGCAAAAGTGCTTTCCTGCACCAACACAAGTGCGAAAAGTGGTTTTTCAACACTAACACAAGTGCGAAAAGTGGTTTTTCAACACTAACACAAGTGTGAAAAGAGGTTTTTCAACACTAACACAAGTGCGAAAAGTGTTTTTTCCACACGAATACAAGTGCAAAAGTGGTTTCCTGCACCAACACAAGTGCGAAAAGTGGTTTTTCAACACTAACACAAGTGCGAAAAGTGGTTTTTCAACACTATCACAAGTGCAAATAGTGTTTTTTCGACACTAATACAAGTGCAAAAGTGGTTTCCTGCCCCAACACATGTGCGAAAAGTGGTTTTTCAACACTAACACAAGTGCGAAAAGTGGTTTTTCAACACTAACACACGTGCGAAAAGTGGTTTTTCCACACTAATACAAGTGCAAAAAGTGGTTTCCTGCACCAACACAAGTGCGAAAAGTGGTTTTTCAACACTAACACAAGTGCGAAAAGTGGTTTTTCAACACTATCACAAGTGCAAAAAGTGTTTTTTCCACACTAATACAAGTGCAAAAGTGGTTTCCAGCACCAACACAAGTGCGAAAAGTGGTTTTTCAACACTAACACAAGTGCGAAAAGTGGTTTTTTCAACACTAACACAAGTGCAAAAAGTGTTTTTTCCACACTAATACAAGTGCAAAAGTGGTTTCCTGCACCAACACAAGTGCGAAAAGTGGTTTTTCAACACTAACACAAGTGCGAAAAGTGGTTTTTCAACACTATCACAAGTGCAAAAAGTGTTTTTTTCCACACTAATACAAGTGCAAAAGTGGTTTCCTGCACCAACACAAGTGCGAAAAGTGGTTTTTCAACACTAACACAAGTGCGAAAAGTGTTTTTCAACACTAACACAAGTGTGAAAAGAGGTTTTTCAACACTAACACAAGTGCGAAAAGTGTTTTTTCCACACGAATACAAGTGCAAAAGTGGTTTCCTGCACCAACACAAGTGCGAAAAGTGGTTTTTCAACACTACACAAGTGCGAAAGTTGTTTTTCAACACTAACACAAGTGCGAAAAGTGGTTTTTCCACAATAATACAAGTGCAAAAGTGGTTTGCTGCACCAACACAAGTGCGAAAAGTGGTTTTTCAACACTAACACAAGTGCGAAAAGTGGTTTTTCAACACTATCACAAGTGCAAATAGTGTTTTTTCGACACTAATACAAGTGCAAAAGTGGTTTCCTGCCCCAACACATGTGCGAAAAGTGGTTTTTCAACACTAACACAAGTGCGAAAAGTGGTTTTTCAACACTAACACACGTGCGAAAAGTGGTTTTTCCACACTAATACAAGTGCAAAAGTGGTTTCCTGCACCAACACAAGTGCGAAAAGTGTTTTTCAACACTAACACAAGTGCGAAAAGTGGTTTTTCAACACTATCACAAGTGCAAAAAGTGTTTTTTCCACACTAATACAAGTGCAAAAGTGGTTTCCAGCACCAACACAAGTGCGAAAAGTGGTTTTTCAACACTAACACAAGTGCGAAAAGTGGTTTTTCAACACTAACACAAGTGCGAAAAGTGGTTTTTCCACACTAATACAAGTGCAAAAGTGGTTTCCTGCACAAACACAAGTGCGAAAAGTGGTTTTTCTACACTAACACAAGTGCGAAAAGTGGTTTTTCAACACTATCACAAGTGCAAAAGTGTTTTTTCCACACTAATACAAGTGCAAAAGTGCTTTCCTGCACCAACACAAGTGCGAAAAGTGGTTTTTCAACACTAACACAAGTGCGAAAAGTGGTTTTTCAACACTAACACAAGTGCGAAAAGTGGTTTTTCAACACTATCACAACTGCAAAAAGTGTTTTTTCCACACTAATACAAGTGTGAAAAGTGGTTTCCAGCACCAATACAAGTGCGAAAAGTGGTTTTTCAACACTAACACACGTGCGAAAAGTGGTTTTTCCACACTAATACAAGTGCAAAAGTGGTTTCCTGCACCAACACAAGTGCGAAAAGTGGTTTTTCAACACTATCACAAGTGCGAAAAGTGGTTTTTCAACACGATCACAAGTGCAAAAAGTGTTTTTTTCCACACTAATACAAGTGCAAAAGTGGTTTCCAGCACCAACACAAGTGCGAAAAGTGGTTTTTCAACACTAACACAAGTGCGAAAAGTGGTTTTTCAACACTAACACAAGTGCGAAAAGTGGTTTTTCCACACTAATACAAGTGCAAAAGTGGTTTCCTGCACAAACACAAGTGCGAAAAGTGGTTTTTCTACACTAACACAAGTGCGAAAAGTGGTTTTTCAACACTATCACAAGTGCAAAAAGTGTTTTTTCCACACTAATACAAGTGCAAAAGTGCTTTCCTGCACCAACACAAGTGCGAAAAGTGGTTTTTCAACACTAACACAAGTGCGAAAAGTGGTTTTTCAACACTAACACAAGTGCGAAAAGTGGTTTTTCAACACTATCACAAGTGCAAAAAGTGTTTTTTCCACACTAATACAAGTGCAAAAGTGGTTTCCTGCACCAACACAAGTGCGAAAAGTGGTTTTTCAACACTAACACAAGTGCGAAAAGTGGTTTTTCAACACTAACACAAGTGTGAAAAGAGGTTTTTCAACACTAACACAAGTGCGAAAAGTGTTTTTTCCACACGAATACAAGTGCAAAAGTGGTTTCCTGCACCAACACAAGTGCGAAAAGTGGTTTTTCAACACTAACACAAGTGCGAAAAGTTGTTTTTCAACACTAACACAAGTGCGAAAAGTGGTTTTTCCACAATAATACAAGTGCAAAAGTGGTTTGCTGCACCAACACAAGTGCGAAAAGTGGTTTTTCAACACTAACACAAGTGCGAAAAGTGGTTTTTCAACACTATCACAAGTGCAAATAGTGTTTTTTCGACACTAATACAAGTGCAAAAGTGGTTTCCTGCCCCAACACATGTGCGAAAAGTGGTTTTTCAACACTAACACAAGTGCGAAAAGTGGTTTTTCAACACTAACACACGTGCGAAAAGTGGTTTTTCCACACTAATACAAGTGCAAAAGTGGTTTCCTGCACCAACACAAGTGCGAAAAGTGGTTTTTCAACACTAACACAAGTGCGAAAAGTGGTTTTTCAACACTATCACAAGTGCAAAAAGTGTTTTTTTCCACACTAATACAAGTGCAAAAGTGGTTTCCCGCACCAACACAAGTGCGAAAAGTGGTTTTTCAACACTAACACAAGTGCGAAAAGTGGTTTTTCAACACTAACACAAGTGCGAAAAGTGGTTTTTCCACACTAATACAAGTGCAAAAGTGGTTTCCTGCACAAACACAAGTGCGAAAAGTGGTTTTTCTACACTAACACAAGTGCGAAAAGTGGTTTTTCAACACTATCACAAGTGCAAAAAGTGTTTTTTCCACACTAATACAAGTGCAAAAGTGCTTTCCTGCACCAACACAAGTGCGAAAAGTGGTTTTTCAACACTAACACAAGTGCGAAAAGTGGTTTTTCAACACTAACACAAGTGCGAAAAGTGGTTTTCAACACTATCACAACTGCAAAAAGTGTTTTTTCCACACTAATACAAGTGTGAAAAGTGGTTTCCAGCACCAATACAAGTGCGAAAAGTGGTTTTTCAACACTAACACACGTGCGAAAAGTGGTTTTTCCACACTAATACAAGTGCAAAAGTGGTTTCCTGCACCAACACAAGTGCGAAAAGTGGTTTTTCAACACTATCACAAGTGCGAAAAGTGGTTTTCAACACGATCACAAGTGCAAAAAGTGTTTTTCCACACTAATACAAGTGCAAAAGTGGTTTCCAGCACCAACACAAGTGCGAAAAGTGGTTTTTCAACACTAACACAAGTGCGAAAAGTGGTTTTTCAACACTAACACAAGTGCGAAAGTGGTTTTTCCACACTAATACAAGTGCAAAAGTGGTTTCCTGCACAAACACAAGTGCGAAAAGTGGTTTTTCTACACTAACACAAGTGCGAAAAGTGGTTTTTCAACACTATCACAAGTGCAAAAAGTGTTTTTTCCACACTAATACAAGTGCAAAAGTGCTTTCCTGCACCAACACAAGTGCGAAAAGTGGTTTTTCAACACTAACACAAGTGCGAAAAGTGGTTTTTCAACACTAACACAAGTGTGAAAAGTGGTTTTTCAACACTATCACAACTGCAAAAAGTGTTTTTTCCACACTAATACAAGTGCAAAAGTGGTTTCCTGCACAAACACAAGTGCGAAAAGTGGTTTTTCTACACTAACGTCTAACACAAGTGCGAAAAGTGGTTTTTCAACACTATCACAAGTGCAAAAAGTGTTTTTTCCACACTAATACAAGTGCAAAAGTGCTTTCCTGCACCAACACAAGTGCGAAAAGTGGTTTTTCAACACTAACACAAGTGCGAAAAGTGGTTTTTCAACACTAACACAAGTGCGAAAAGTGGTTTTTCAACACTAACACAAGTGCGAAAAGTGGTTTTTCAACACTATCACAACTGCAAAAAGTGTTTTTTCCACACTAATACAAGTGCGAAAAGTGGTTTTTCAACACTAACACAAGTGCGAAAAGTGGTTTTTCAACACTAACACAAGTGCGAAAAGTGGTTTTTCAACACTATCACAAGTGCAAAAAGTGTTTTTTCCACACTAATACAAGTGCAAAAGTGGTTTTTCCACACTAATACAAGTGTGCAAAAGTGGTTTCCTGCACCAACACAAGTGTGAAAAGTGGTTTTTCAACACTAACACAAGTGCGAAAAATGGTTTTTCAACACTAACACAAGTGCGAAAAGTGGTTTTTAAACACTAACACAAGTGCGAAAAGTGGTTTTTCAACACTAACACAAGTGCGAAAAGTGGTTTTTCCACACTAATACAAGTGCAAAAGTGATTTCCTGCACCAACACAAGTGCGAAAAGTGGTTTTTCAACACTAACACAAGTGCGAAAAGTGGTTTTTCAACACTATCACAAGTGCAAAAAGTGTTTTTTCCACACTAATACAAGTGCAAAAGTGGTTTCCTGCACCAACACAAGTGCGAAAAGTGGTTTTTCAACACTAACACAAGTGCGAAAAGTGGTTTTTCAACACTATCACAAGTGCAAAAAGTGTTTTTTCCACACTAATACAAGTGCAAAAGTGGTTTCCTGCACCAACACAAGTGCGAAAAGTGGTTTTTCAACACTAACACAAGTGCGAAAAGTGGTTTTTCAACACTAACACAAGTGTGAAAATTGGTTTTTCAACACTAAAACAAGTGCGAAAAGTGGTTTTTCCACACTAATACAAGTGCAAAAGTGGTTTCCTGCACCAACACAAGTGCGAAAAGTGGTTTTTCAACACCAACACAAGTGCGAAAAGTGGTTTTTCAACACTAACACAAGTGCGAAAAGTGGTTTTTCAACACTATCACAAGTGCAAAAAGTGTTTTTTCCACACAAATACAAGTGCAAAAGTGGTTTCCTGCACCAACACAAGTGCGAAAAGTGGTTTTTCAACACTAACACAAGTGCGAAAAGTGGTTTTTCAACACTAACACAAGTGCGAAAAGTGGTTTTTCCACAATAATACAAGTGCAAAAGTGGTTTCCTGCACGAACACAAGTGCGAAAAGTGGTTTTTCAACACTAACACAAGTGCGAAAAGTGGTTTTTCAACACTATCACAAGTGCAAATAGTGTTTTTTCCACACTAATACAAGTGCAAAAGTGGTTGCCTGCACCAACACAAGTGCGAAAAGTGGTTTTTCAACACAAACACAAGTGCGAAAAGTGGTTTTTCAACACTAACACAAGTGCGAAAAGTGGTTTTTCCACTCTAATACAAGTGCAAAAGTGGTTTCCTGCACCAACACAAGTGCGAAAAGTGGTTTTTCAACACTAACACAAGTGCGAAAACTGGTTTTTCAACACTATCACAAGTGCAAAAAGTGTTTTTTCCACACTAATACAAGTGCAAAAGTGCTTTCCTGCACCAACACAAGTGCGAAAAGTGGTTTTTCAACACTAACACAAGTGCGAAAAGTGGTTTTTCAACACTAACACAAGTGCGAAAAGTGGTTTTTCAACACTATCACAACTGCAAAAAGTGTTTTTTCCACACTAATACAAGTGTGAAAAGTGGTTTCCAGCACCAATACAAGTGCGAAAAGTGGTTTTTCAACACTAACACACGTGCGAAAAGTGGTTTTTCCACACTAATACAAGTGCAAAAGTGGTTTCCTGCACCAACACAAGTGCGAAAAGTGGTTTTTCAACACTATCACAAGTGCGAAAAGTGGTTTTTCAACACGATCACAAGTGCAAAAAGTGTTTTTTCCACACTAATACAAGTGCAAAAGTGGTTTCCAGCACCAACACAAGTGCGAAAAGTGGTTTTTCAACACTAACACAAGTGCGAAAAGTGGTTTTTCAACACTAACACAAGTGCGAAAAGTGGTTTTTCCACACTAATACAAGTGCAAAAGTGGTTTCCTGCACAAACACAAGTGCGAAAAGTGGTTTTTCTACACTAACACAAGTGCGAAAAGTGGTTTTTCAACACTATCACAAGTGCAAAAAGTGTTTTTTCCACACTAATACAAGTGCAAAAGTGCTTTCCTGCACCAACACAAGTGCGAAAAGTGGTTTTTCAACACTAACACAAGTGCGAAAAGTGGTTTTTCAACACTAACACAAGTGCGAAAAGTGGTTTTTCAACACTATCACAAGTGCAAAAAGTGTTTTTTCCACACTAATACAAGTGCAAAAGTGGTTTCCTGCACCAACACAAGTGCGAAAAGTGGTTTTTCAACACTAACACAAGTGCGAAAAGTGGTTTTTCAACACTAACACAAGTGTGAAAAGAGGTTTTTCAACACTAACACAAGTGCGAAAAGTGTTTTTTCCACACGAATACAAGTGCAAAAGTGGTTTCCTGCACCAACACAAGTGCGAAAAGTGGTTTTTCAACACTAACACAAGTGCGAAAAGTGGTTTTTCAACACTATCACAAGTGCAAATAGTGTTTTTTCGACACTAATACAAGTGCAAAAGTGGTTTCCTGCCCCAACACATGTGCGAAAAGTGGTTTTTCAACACTAACACAAGTGCGAAAAGTGGTTTTTCAACACTAACACACGTGCGAAAAGTGGTTTTTCCACACTAATACAAGTGCAAAAGTGGTTTCCTGCACCAACACAAGTGCGAAAAGTGGTTTTTCAACACTAACACAAGTGCGAAAAGTGGTTTTTCAACACTATCACAAGTGCAAAAAGTGTTTTTTCCACACTAATACAAGTGCAAAAGTGGTTTCCAGCACCAACACAAGTGCGAAAAGTGGTTTTTCAACACTAACACAAGTGCGAAAAGTGGTTTTTCAACACTAACACAAGTGCGAAAAGTGGTTTTTCCACACTAATACAAGTGCAAAAGTGGTTTCCTGCACAAACACAAGTGCGAAAAGTGGTTTTTCTACACTAACACAAGTGCGAAAAGTGGTTTTTCAACACTATCACAAGTGCAAAAAGTGTTTTTTCCACACTAATACAAGTGCAAAAGTGCTTTCCTGCACCAACACAAGTGCGAAAAGTGGTTTTTCAACACTAACACAAGTGCGAAAAGTGGTTTTTCAACACTAACACAAGTGCGAAAAGTGGTTTTTCAACACTATCACAACTGCAAAAAGTGTTTTTTCCACACTAATACAAGTGTGAAAAGTGGTTTCCAGCACCAATACAAGTGCGAAAAGTGGTTTTTCAACACTAACACACGTGCGAAAAGTGGTTTTTCCACACTAATACAAGTGCAAAAGTGGTTTCCTGCACCAACACAAGTGCGAAAAGTGGTTTTTCAACACTATCACAAGTGCGAAAAGTGGATTTTCAACACGATCACAAGTGCAAAAAGTGTTTTTTCCACACTAATACAAGTGCAAAAGTGGTTTCCAGCACCAACACAAGTGCGAAAAGTGGTTTTTCAACACTAACACAAGTGCGAAAAGTGGTTTTTCAACACTAACACAAGTGCGAAAAGTGGTTTTTCCACACTAATACAAGTGCAAAAGTGGTTTCCTGCACAAACACAAGTGCGAAAAGTGGTTTTTCTACACTAACACAAGTGCGAAAAGTGGTTTTTCAACACTATCACAAGTGCAAAAAGTGTTTTTTCCACACTAATACAAGTGCAAAAGTGCTTTCCTGCACCAACACAAGTGCGAAAAGTGGTTTTTCAACACTAACACAAGTGCGAAAAGTGGTTTTTCAACACTAACACAAGTGTGAAAAGTGGTTTTTCAACACTATCACAACTGCAAAAAGTGTTTTTTCCACACTAATACAAGTGCAAAAGTGGTTTCCTGCACAAACACAAGTGCGAAAAGTGGTTTTTCTACACTAACGTCTAACACAAGTGCGAAAAGTGGTTTTTCAACACTATCACAAGTGCAAAAAGTGTTTTTCCCACACTAATACAAGTGCAAAAGTGCTTTCCTGCACCAACACAAGTGCGAAAAGTGGTTTTTCAACACTAACACAAGTGCGAAAAGTGGTTTTTCAACACTAACACAAGTGCGAAAAGTGGTTTTTCAACACTAACACAAGTGCGAAAAGTGGTTTTTCAACACTATCACAACTGCAAAAAGTGTTTTTTCCACACTAATACATGTGCGAAAAGTGGTTTTTCAACACTAACACAAGTGCGAAAAGTGGTTTTTCAACACTAACACAAGTGCGAAAAGTGGTTTTTCAACACTATCACAAGTGCAAAAAGTGTTTTTTCCACACTAATACAAGTGCAAAAGTGGTTTTTCCACATTAATACAAGTGCAAAAGTGGTTTCCTGCACCAACACAAGTGTGAAAAGTGGTTTTTCAACACTAACACAAGTGCGAAAAATGGTTTTTCAACACTAACACAAGTGCGAAAAGTGGTTTTTAAACACTAACACAAGTGCGAAAAGTGGTTTTTCAACACTAACACAAGTGCGAAAAGTGGTTTTTCCACACTAATACAAGTGCAAAAGTGATTTCCTGCACCAACACAAGTGCGAAAAGTGGTTTTTCAACACTAACACAAGTGCGAAAAGTGGTTTTTCAACACTATCACAAGTGCAAAAAGTGTTTTTTCCACACTAATACAAGTGCAAAAGTGGTTTCCTGCACCAACACAAGTGCGAAAAGTGGTTTTTCAACACTAACACAAGTGCGAAAAGTGGTTTTTCAACACTATCACAAGTGCAAAAAGTGTTTTTTCCACACTAATACAAGTGCAAAAGTGGTTTCCTGCACCAACACAAGTGCGAAAAGTGGTTTTTCAACACTAACACAAGTGCGAAAAGTGGTTTTTCAACACTAACACAAGTGTGAAAATTGGTTTTTCAACACTAAAACAAGTGCGAAAAGTGGTTTTTCCACACTAATACAAGTGCAAAAGTGGTTTCCTGCACCAACACAAGTGCGAAAAGTGGTTTTTCAACACCAACACAAGTGCGAAAAGTGGTTTTTCAACACTAACACAAGTGCGAAAAGTGGTTTTTCAACACTATCACAAGTGCAAAAAGTGTTTTTTCCACACAAATACAAGTGCAAAAGTGGTTTCCTGCACCAACACAAGTGCGAAAAGTGGTTTTTCAACACTAACACAAGTGCGAAAAGTGGTTTTTCAACACTAACACAAGTGCGAAAAGTGGTTTTTCCACAATAATACAAGTGCAAAAGTGGTTTCCTGCACGAACACAAGTGCGAAAAGTGGTTTTTCAACACTAACACAAGTGCGAAAAGTGGTTTTTCAACACTATCACAAGTGCAAATAGTGTTTTTTCCACACTAATACAAGTGCAAAAGTGGTTGCCTGCACCAACACAAGTGCGAAAAGTGGTTTTTCAACACAAACACAAGTGCGAAAAGTGGTTTTTCAACACTAACACAAGTGCGAAAAGTGGTTTTTCCACTCTAATACAAGTGCAAAAGTGGTTTCCTGCACCAACACAAGTGCGAAAAGTGGTTTTTCAACACTAACACAAGTGCGAAAACTGGTTTTTCAACACTATCACAAGTGCAAAAAGTGTTTTTTCCACACTAATACAAGTGCAAAAGTGGTTTCCTGCACCAACACAAGTGCGAAAAGTGGTTTTTCAACACTAACTCAAGTGCGAAAAGTGGTTTTTCAACACTAACACAAGTGCGAAAGTGGTTTTTCAACACTAACACAAGTGCGAAAAGTGGTTTTTCCACACTAATACAAGTGCAAAAGTGTTTTTTCCACACTAATACAAGTGCAAAAGTGGTTTCCTGCACCAACACAAGTGCGAAAAGTGTTTTTTCAACACTAACACAAGTGCGAAAAGTGGTTTTTCCACACTAATACAAGTGCAAAAGTGGTTTCCTGCACCAACGCAAGTGCAAAAAGTGGTTTTTCAACACTATCACAAGTGCAAAAAGTGTTTTTTCCACACTAATACAAGTGCGAAAAGTGGTTTTTCAACACTAACACAAGTGCGAAAAGTGGTTTTTCAACACTAACACAAGTGCGAAAAGTGGTTCTTCAACACTATCACAAGTGCAAATAGTGTTTTTTCCACACTAATACAAGTGTAAAAGTGGTTTCCTGCACCAAAACAAATGCGAAAAGTGGTTTTTCAACACTAACACAAGTGCGAAAAGTGGTTTTTCAACACTAACACAAGTGCGAAAAGTGGTTTTTCCACACTAATACAAGTGCAAAAGTGGTTTCCTGCACCAACACAAGTGCGAAAAGTGGTTTTTCAACACAAACACAAGTGCGAAAAGTGGTTTTTCAACACTATCACAAGTGTAAAAAGTGTTTTTTCCACACTAATACAAGTGCAAAAGTCGTTTCCTGCACCAACACAAGTGCGAAAAGTGGTTTTTCAACACTAACACAAGTGCAAAAAGTGGTTTTTCAACACTAACACAAGTGCGAAAAGTGTTTTTTCCACACTAATACAAGTGCAAAAGTGGTTTCCTGCACAAACACAAGTGCGAAAAGTGGTTTTTCTACACTAACACAAGTGCGAAAAGTGGTTTTTCAACACTATCACAAGTGCAAAAAGTGTTTTTTCCACACTAATACAAGTGCAAAAGTCGTTTCCTGCACCAACACAAGTGCGAAAAGTGGTTTTTCAACACTAACACAAGTGCGAAAAGTGGTTTTTCAACACTAACACAAGTGCGAAAAGTGGTTTTTCAACACTATCACAACTGCAAAAAGTGTTTTTTCCACACTAATACAAGTGTGAAAAGTGGTTTCCAGCACCAATACAAGTGCGAAAAGTGGTTTTTCAACACTAACACACGTGCGAAAAGTGGTTTTTCCACACTAATACAAGTGCAAAAGTGGTTTCCTGCACCAACACAAGTGCGAAAAGTGGTTTTTCAACACTATCACAAGTGCGAAAAGTGGTTTTTCAACACGATCACAAGTGCAAAAAGTGTTTTTTCCACACTAATACAAGTGCAAAAGTGGTTTCCAGCACCAACACAAGTGCGAAAAGTGGTTTTTCAACACTAACACAAGTGCGAAAAGTGGTTTTTCAACACTAACACAAGTGCGAAAAGTGGTTTTTCCACACTAATACAAGTGCAAAAGTGGTTTCCTGCACAAACACAAGTGCGAAAAGTGGTTTTTCTACACTAACACAAGTGCGAAAAGTGGTTTTTCAACACTATCACAAGTGCAAAAAGTGTTTTTTCCACACTAATACAAGTGCAAAAGTGCTTTCCTGCACCAACACAAGTGCGAAAAGTGGTTTTTCAACACTAACACAAGTGCGAAAAGTGGTTTTTCAACACTAACACAAGTGCGAAAAGTGGTTTTTCAACACTATCACAAGTGCAAAAAGTGTTTTTTCCACACTAATACAAGTGCAAAAGTGGTTTCCTGCACCAACACAAGTGCGAAAAGTGGTTTTTCAACACTAACACAAGTGCGAAAAGTGGTTTTTCAACACTAACACAAGTGTGAAAAGAGGTTTTTCAACACTAACACAAGTGCGAAAAGTGTTTTTTCCACACGAATACAAGTGCAAAAGTGGTTTCCTGCACCAACACAAGTGCGAAAAGTGGTTTTTCAACACTAACACAAGTGCGAAAAGTGGTTTTTCAACACTATCACAAGTGCAAATAGTGTTTTTTCGACACTAATACAAGTGCAAAAGTGGTTTCCTGCCCCAACACATGTGCGAAAAGTGGTTTTTCAACACTAACACAAGTGCGAAAAGTGGTTTTTCAACACTAACACACGTGCGAAAAGTGGTTTTTCCACACTAATACAAGTGCAAAAGTGGTTTCCTGCACCAACACAAGTGCGAAAAGTGGTTTTTCAACACTAACACAAGTGCGAAAAGTGGTTTTTCAACACTATCACAAGTGCAAAAAGTGTTTTTTCCACACTAATACAAGTGCAAAAGTGGTTTCCAGCACCAACACAAGTGCGAAAAGTGGTTTTTCAACACTAACACAAGTGCGAAAAGTGGTTTTTCAACACTAACACAAGTGCGAAAAGTGGTTTTTCCACACTAATACAAGTGCAAAAGTGGTTTCCTGCACAAACACAAGTGCGAAAAGTGGTTTTTCTACACTAACACAAGTGCGAAAAGTGGTTTTTCAACACTATCACAAGTGCAAAAAGTGTTTTTTCCACACTAATACAAGTGCAAAAGTGCTTTCCTGCACCAACACAAGTGCGAAAAGTGGTTTTTCAACACTAACACAAGTGCAAAAAGTGGTTTTTCAACACTAACACAAGTGCGAAAAGTGGTTTTTCAACACTATCACAACTGCAAAAAGTGTTTTTTCCACACTAATACAAGTGTGAAAAGTGGTTTCCAGCACCAATACAAGTGCGAAAAGTGGTTTTTCAACACTAACACACGTGCGAAAAGTGGTTTTTCCACACTAATACAAGTGCAAAAGTGGTTTCCTGCACCAACACAAGTGCGAAAAGTGGTTTTTCAACACTATCACAAGTGCGAAAAGTGGTTTTTCAACACGATCACAAGTGCAAAAAGTGTTTTTTCCACACTAATACAAGTGCAAAAGTGGTTTCCAGCACCAACACAAGTGCGAAAAGTGGTTTTTCAACACTAACACAAGTGCGAAAAGTGGTTTTTCAACACTAACACAAGTGCGAAAAGTGGTTTTTCCACACTAATACAAGTGCAAAAGTGGTTTCCTGCACAAACACAAGTGCGAAAAGTGGTTTTTCTACACTAACACAAGTGCGAAAAGTGGTTTTTCAACACTATCACAAGTGCAAAAAGTGTTTTTTCCACACTAATACAAGTGCAAAAGTGCTTTCCTGCACCAACACAAGTGCGAAAAGTGGTTTTTCAACACTAACACAAGTGCGAAAAGTGGTTTTTCAACACTAACACAAGTGTGAAAAGTGGTTTTTCAACACTATCACAACTGCAAAAAGTGTTTTTTCCACACTAATACAAGTGCAAAAGTGGTTTCCTGCACAAACACAAGTGCGAAAAGTGGTTTTTCTACACTAACGTCTAACACAAGTGCGAAAAGTGGTTTTTCAACACTATCACAAGTGCAAAAAGTGTTTTTCCCACACTAATACAAGTGCAAAAGTGCTTTCCTGCACCAACACAAGTGCGAAAAGTGGTTTTTCAACACTAACACAAGTGCGAAAAGTGGTTTTTCAACACTAACACAAGTGCGAAAAGTGGTTTTTCAACACTAACACAAGTGCGAAAAGTGGTTTTTCAACACTATCACAACTGCAAAAAGTGTTTTTTCCACACTAATACATGTGCGAAAAGTGGTTTTTCAACACTAACACAAGTGCGAAAAGTGGTTTTTCAACACTAACACAAGTGCGAAAAGTGGTTTTTCAACACTATCACAAGTGCAAAAAGTGTTTTTTCCACACTAATACAAGTGCAAAAGTGGTTTTTCCACATTAATACAAGTGCAAAAGTGGTTTCCTGCACCAACACAAGTGTGAAAAGTGGTTTTTCAACACTAACACAAGTGCGAAAAATGGTTTTTCAACACTAACACAAGTGCGAAAAGTGGTTTTTAAACACTAACACAAGTGCGAAAAGTGGTTTTTCAACACTAACACAAGTGCGAAAAGTGGTTTTTCCACACTAATACAAGTGCAAAAGTGATTTCCTGCACCAACACAAGTGCGAAAAGTGGTTTTTCAACACTAACACAAGTGCGAAAAGTGGTTTTTCAACACTATCACAAGTGCAAAAAGTGTTTTTTCCACACTAATACAAGTGCAAAAGTGGTTTCCTGCACCAACACAAGTGCGAAAAGTGGTTTTTCAACACTAACACAAGTGCGAAAAGTGGTTTTTCAACACTATCACAAGTGCAAAAAGTGTTTTTTCCACACTAATACAAGTGCAAAAGTGGTTTCCTGCACCAACACAAGTGCGAAAAGTGGTTTTTCAACACTAACACAAGTGCGAAAAGTGGTTTTTCAACACTAACACAAGTGTGAAAATTGGTTTTTCAACACTAAAACAAGTGCGAAAAGTGGTTTTTCCACACTAATACAAGTGCAAAAGTGGTTTCCTGCACCAACACAAGTGCGAAAAGTGGTTTTTCAACACCAACACAAGTGCGAAAAGTGGTTTTTCAACACTAACACAAGTGCGAAAAGTGGTTTTTCAACACTATCACAAGTGCAAAAAGTGTTTTTTCCACACAAATACAAGTGCAAAAGTGGTTTCCTGCACCAACACAAGTGCGAAAAGTGGTTTTTCAACACTAACACAAGTGCGAAAAGTGGTTTTTCAACACTAACACAAGTGCGAAAAGTGGTTTTTCCACAATAATACAAGTGCAAAAGTGGTTTCCTGCACGAACACAAGTGCGAAAAGTGGTTTTTCAACACTAACACAAGTGCGAAAAGTGGTTTTAAAACACTATCACAAGTGCAAATAGTGTTTTTTCCACACTAATACAAGTGCAAAAGTGGTTGCCTGCACCAACACAAGTGCGAAAAGTGGTTTTTCAACACAAACACAAGTGCGAAAAGTGGTTTTTCAACACTAACACAAGTGCGAAAAGTGGTTTTTCCACTCTAATACAAGTGCAAAAGTGGTTTCCTGCACCAACACAAGTGCGAAAAGTGGTTTTTCAACACTAACACAAGTGCGAAAACTGGTTTTTCAACACTATCACAAGTGCAAAAAGTGTTTTTTCCACACTAATACAAGTGCAAAAGTGGTTTCCTGCACCAACACAAGTGCGAAAAGTGGTTTTTCAACACTAACTCAAGTGCGAAAAGTGGTTTTTCAACACTAACACAAGTGCGAAAGTGGTTTTTCAACACTAACACAAGTGCGAAAAGTGGTTTTTCCACACTAATACAAGTGCAAAAGTGTTTTTTCCACACTAATACAAGTGCAAAAGTGGTTTCCTGCACCAACACAAGTGCGAAAAGTGTTTTTTCAACACTAACACAAGTGCGAAAAGTGGTTTTTCCACACTAATACAAGTGCAAAAGTGGTTTCCTGCACCAACGCAAGTGCAAAAAGTGGTTTTTCAACACTATCACAAGTGCAAAAAGTGTTTTTTCCACACTAATACAAGTGCGAAAAGTGGTTTTTCAACACTAACACAAGTGCGAAAAGTGGTTTTTCAACACTAACACAAGTGCGAAAAGTGGTTCTTCAACACTATCACAAGTGCAAATAGTGTTTTTTCCACACTAATACAAGTGTAAAAGTGGTTTCCTGCACCAAAACAAATGCGAAAAGTGGTTTTTCAACACTAACACAAGTGCGAAAAGTGGTTTTTCAACACTAACACAAGTGCGAAAAGTGGTTTTTCCACACTAATACAAGTGCAAAAGTGGTTTCCTGCACCAACACAAGTGCGAAAAGTGGTTTTTCAACACAAACACAAGTGCGAAAAGTGGTTTTTCAACACTATCACAAGTGTAAAAAGTGTTTTTTCCACACTAATACAAGTGCAAAAGTCGTTTCCTGCACCAACACAAGTGCGAAAAGTGGTTTTTCAACACTAACACAAGTGCAAAAAGTGGTTTTTCAACACTAACACAAGTGCGAAAAGTGTTTTTTCCACACTAATACAAGTGCAAAAGTGGTTTCCTGCACCAACACAAGTGCGAAAAGTGGTTTTTCAACACGAACACAAGTGCGAAAAGTGATTTTTCAACACTATCACAAGTGCAAAAAGTGTTTTTTCCACACTAATACAAGTGCAAAAGTGGTTTCCTGCACCAACACAAGTGCGAAAAGTGGTTTTTCAACACTAAGACAAGTGCGAAAAGTGGTTTTTCAACACTATCACAAGTGCAAAAAGTGTTTTTTCCACACTAATACAAGTGCAAAAGTGGTTTCCAGCACCAACACAAGTGCGAAAAGTGGTTTTTCAACACTAACACAAGTGCGAAAAGTGGTTTTTCAACACTAACACAAGTGCGAAAAGTGGTTTTTCCACACTAATACAAGTGCAAAAGTGGTTTCCTGCACAAACACAAGTGCGAAAAGTGGTTTTTCTACACTAACACAAGTGCGAAAAGTGGTTTTTCAACACTATCACAAGTGCAAAAAGTGTTTTTTCCACACTAATACAAGTGCAAAAGTGCTTTCCTGCACCAACACAAGTGCGAAAAGTGGTTTTTCAACACTAACACAAGTGCGAAAAGTGGTTTTTCAACACTAACACAAGTGCGAAAAGTGGTTTTTCAACACTATCACAACTGCAAAAAGTGTTTTTTCGACACTAATACAAGTGTGAAAAGTGGTTTCCAGCACCAACACAAGTGCGAAAAGTGGTTTTTCAACACCAACACACGTGCGAAAAGTGGTTTTTCCACACTAATACAAGTGCAAAAGTGGTTTCCTGCACCAACACAAGTGCGAAAAGTGGTTTTTCAACACTATCACAAGTGCGAAAAGTGGTTTTTCAACACGATCACAAGTGCAAAAAGTGTTTTTTCCACACTAATACAAGTGCAAAAGTGGTTTCCAGCACCAACACAAGTGCGAAAAGTGGTTTTTCAACACTAACACAAGTGCGAAAAGTGGTTTTTCAACACTAACACAAGTGCGAAAAGTGGTTTTTCCACACTAATACAAGTGCAAAAGTGGTTTCCTGCACAAACACAAGTGCGAAAAGTGGTTTTTCTACACTAACACAAGTGCGAAAAGTGGTTTTTCAACACTATCACAAGTGCAAAAAGTGTTTTTTTCACACTAATACAAGTGCAAAAGTGCTTTCCTGCACCAACACAAGTGCGAAAAGTGGTTTTTCAACACTAACACAAGTGCGAAAAGTGGTTTTTCAACACTAACACAAGTGCGAAAAGTGGTTTTTCAACACTATCACAACTGCAAAAAGTGTTTTTTCCACACTAATACAAGTGCAAAAGTGGTTTCCTGCACAAACACAAGTGCGAAAAGTGGTTTTTCTACACTAACGTCTAACACAAGTGCGAAAAGTGGTTTTTCAACACTATCACAAGTGCAAAAAGTGTTTTTTCCACACTAATACAAGTGCAAAAGTGGTTTCCTGCACCAACACAAGTGCGAAAAGTGGTTTTTCAACACTAACACAAGTGCGAAAAGTGTATTTTCAACACTAACACAAGTGTGAAAAGTGGTTTTTCAACACTAAAACAAGTGCGAAAAGTGGTTTTTCCACACTAATACAAGTGCAAAAGTGGTTTCCTGCACCAACACAAGTGCGAAAAGTGGTTTTTCAACACCAACACAAGTGCGAAAAGTGGTTTTTCAACACTAACACAAGTGCGAAAAGTGGTTTTTCAACACTATCACAAGTGCAAAAAGTGTTTTTTCCACACAAATACAAGTGCAAAAGTGGTTTCCTGCACCAACACAAGTGCGAAAAGTGGTTTTTCAACACTAACACAAGTGCGAAAAGTGGTTTTTCAACACTAACACAAGTGCGAAAAGTGGTTTTTCCACAATAATACAAGTGCAAAAGTGGTTTCCTGCACGAACACAAGTGCGAAAAGTGGTTTTTCAACACTAACACAAGTGCGAAAAGTGGTTTTTCAACACTATCACAAGTGCAAATAGTGTTTTTTCCACACTAATACAAGTGCAAAAGTGGTTGCCTGCACCAACACAAGTGCGAAAAGTGGTTTTTCAACACAAACACAAGTGCGAAAAGTGGTTTTTCAACACTAACACAAGTGCGAAAAGTGGTTTTTCCACTCTAATACAAGTGCAAAAGTGGTTTCCTGCACCAACACAAGTGCGAAAAGTGGTTTTTCAACACTATCACAAGTGCGAAAACTGGTTTTTCAACACTATCACAAGTGCAAAAAGTGTTTTTTCCACACTAATACAAGTGCAAAAGTGGTTTCCTGCACCAACACAAGTGCGAAAAGTGGTTTTTCAACACTAACTCAAGTGCGAAAAGTGGTTTTTCAACACTAACACAAGTGCGAAAGTGGTTTTTCAACACTAACACAAGTGCGAAAAGTGGTTTTTCCACACTAATACAAGTGCAAAAGTGTTTTTTCCACACTAATACAAGTGCAAAAGTGGTTTCCTGCACCAACACAAGTGCGAAAAGTGTTTTTTCAACACTAACACAAGTGCGAAAAGTGGTTTTTCCACACTAATACAAGTGCAAAAGTGGTTTCCTGCACCAACACAAGTGCGAAAAGTGGTTTTTCAACACTATCACAAGTGCAAAAAGTGTTTTTTCCACACTAATACAAGTGCGAAAAGTGGTTTTTCAACACTAACACAAGTGCGAAAAGTGGTTTTTCAACACTAACACAAGTGCGAAAAGTGGTTTTTCCACACTAATACAAGTGCAAAAGTGGTTTCCTGCACCAACACAAGTGCGAAAAGTGGTTTTTCAACACTAACACAGGTGCGAAAAGTGGTTTTTCCACAATAATACAAGTGCAAAAGTGGTTTCCTGCACGAACACAAGTGCGAAAAGTGGTTTTTCAACACTAACACAAGTGCGAAAAGTGGTTTTTCAACACTATCACAAGTGCAAATAGTGTTTTTTCCACACTAATACAAGTGCAAAAGTGGTTGCCTGCACCAACACAAGTGCGAAAAGTGGTTTTTCAACACAAACACAAGTGCGAAAAGTGGTTTTTCAACACTAACACAAGTGCGAAAAGTGGTTTTTCCACTCTAATACAAGTGCAAAAGTGGTTTCCTGCACCAACACAAGTGCGAAAAGTGGTTTTTCAACACTATCACAAGTGCGAAAACTGGTTTTTCAACACTATCACAAGTGCAAAAAGTGTTTTTTCCACACTAATACAAGTGCAAAAGTGGTTTCCTGCACCAACACAAGTGCGAAAAGTGGTTTTTCAACACTAACTCAAGTGCGAAAAGTGGTTTTTCAACACTAACACAAGTGCGAAAGTGGTTTTTCAACACTAACACAAGTGCGAAAAGTGGTTTTTCCACACTAATACAAGTGCAAAAGTGTTTTTTCCACACTAATACAAGTGCAAAAGTGGTTTCCTGCACCAACACAAGTGCGAAAAGTGTTTTTTCAACACTAACACAAGTGCGAAAAGTGGTTTTTCCACACTAATACAAGTGCAAAAGTGGTTTCCTGCACCAACACAAGTGCGAAAAGTGGTTTTTCAACACTATCACAAGTGCAAAAAGTGTTTTTTCCACACTAATACAAGTGCGAAAAGTGGTTTTTCAACACTAACACAAGTGCGAAAAGTGGTTTTTCAACACTAACACAAGTGCGAAAAGTGGTTTTTTCCACACTAATACAAGTGCAAAAGTGGTTTCCTGCACCAACACAAGTGCGAAAAGTGGTTTTTCAACACTAACACAAGTGCGAAAAGTGGTTTTTCAACACTATCACAAGTGTAAAAAGTGTTTTTTCCACACTAATACAAGTGCAAAAGTCGTTTCCTGCACCAACACAAGTGCGAAAAGTGGTTTTTCAACACTAACACAAGTGCAAAAAGTGGTTTTTCAACACTAACACAAGTGCGAAAAGTGTTTTTTCCACACTAATACAAGTGCAAAAGTGGTTTCCTGCACCAACACAAGTGCGAAAAGTGGTTTTTCAACACGAACACAAGTGCGAAAAGTGATTTTTCAACACTATCACAAGTGCAAAAAGTGTTTTTTCCACACTAATACAAGTGCAGAAGTGGTTTCCTGCACCAACACAAGTGCAAAAAGTGGTTTTTCAACACTAACATGAGTGCGAAAAGTGGTTTTTCAACACTAACACAAGTGCGAAAAGTTGTTTTTCAACACTATCACAACTGCAAAAAGTGTTTTTCCACCCTAATACAAGTGCAAAAGTGGTTTCCTGCACCAACACAAGTGCGAAAAGTGGTTTTTCAACACTAACACAAGTGCGAAAAGTGGTTTGTCAACACTAACACAAGTGCGAAAAGTGGTTTTCCACACTAATACAAGAGCAAAAGTGGTTTCCTGCACCAACACAAGTGCGAAAAGTGGTTTTTCAACACTAACACAAGTGCGAAAAGTGGTTTTTCAACACTATCACAAGTGCAAAAAGTGTTTTTTCTCCACACTAATACAAGTGCAAAAGTGGTTTCCTGCACCAACACAAGTGCGAAAAGTGGTTTTTCAACACTAACACAAGTGTGAAAAGTGGTTTTTCAACACCAACACAAGTGCGAAAAGTGGTTTTTCAACACTAACACAAATGCGAAAAGTGGTTTTTCAACACTATCACAATGGCAAAAAGTGTTTTTTCCACACAAATACAAGTGCAAAAGTGGTTTCCTGCACCAACACAAGTGCAAAAAGTGGTTTTTCAACACCAACACAAGGGCAAAAAGTGGTTTTTCACCACTAACACAAGTGCGAAAAGTGGTTTTGCAACACTATCACAAGTGCAAAAAGTGTTTTTTCCACACTAATACAAGTGCAGAAGTGGTTTCCTGCACCAACACAAGTGCAAAAAGTGGTTTTTCAACACTAACATAAGTGCGAAAAGTGGTTTTTCAACACTAACACAAGTGCGAAAAGTGGTTTTTCAACACTATCACAAGTGCAAAAAGTGTTTTTTCCACACTAATACAAGTGCAAAAGTGGTTTCCTGCACCAACACAAGTGCGAAAAGTGGTTTTTCAGCACTATCACAATGGCAAAAAGTGTTTTTTCCACACTAATACAAGTGCAAAAGTGGTTTCCTGCACCAACACAAGTGCAAAAAGTGGTTTTTCAACACTAACACAAGTGCAAAAAGTGGTTTTTCAACACTAACACAAGTGCGAAAAGTGGTTTTTCAACACTATCACAAGTGTAAAAAGTGTTTTTTCCACACTAATACAAGTGCAAAAGTGGTTTCCTGCACCAACACAAGTGCGAAAAGTGGTTTTTCAACACTAACACAAGTGCGAAAAGTGGTTTTTCAACACTAACAGAAGTGCGAAAAGTGGTTTTTCAACACTATCACAAGTGCAAAAAGTGTTTTTTCCACACTAATACAAGTGCAAAAGTGGTTTTTCCACACTAATACAAGTGCAAAAGTGGTTTCCTGCACCAACACAAGTGTGAAAAGTGGTTTTTCAACACTAACACAAGTGTGAAAAATGGTTTTTCAACACTAACACAAGTGCGAAAAGTGGTTTTTCAACACTAACACAAGTGCGAAAAGTGGTTTTTCAACACTAACACAAGTGCGAAAAGTGGTTTTTCCACACTAATACAAGTGCAAAAGTGATTTCCTGCACCAACACAAGTGCGAAAAGTGGTTTTTCAACACTAACACAAGTGCGAAAAGTGGTTTTTCAACACTATCACAAGTGCAAAAAGTGTTTTTTCCACACTAATACAAGTGCAAAAGTGGTTTCCTGCACCAACACAAGTGCGAAAAGTGGTTTTTCAACACTAACACAAGTGCGAAAAGTGGTTTTTCAACACTATCACAAGTGCAAAAAGTGTTTTTTCCACACTAATACAAGTGCAAAAGTGGTTTCCTGCACCAACACAAGTGCGAAAAGTGGTTTTTCAACACTAACACAAGTGCGAAAAGTGGTTTTTCAACACTAACACAAGTGTGAAAAGTGGTTTTTCAACACTAACACAAGTGCGAAAAGTGGTTTTTCCACACTAATACAAGTGCAAAAGTGGTTTCCTACACCAACACAAGTGCGAAAAGTGGCTTTTCAACACCAACACAAGTGCGAAAAGTGGTTTTTCAACACTAACACAAGTGCGAAAAGTGGTTTTTCAATACTATCACAAGTGCAAAAAGTGTTTTTTCCACACAAATACAAGTGCAAAAGTGGTTTCCTGCACCAACACAAGTGCGAAAAGTGGTCTTTCAACACTAACACAAGTGCGAAAAGTGGTTTTTCAACACTAACACAAGTGCGAAAAGTGGTTTTTCCACAATAATACAAGTGCAAAAGTGGTTTCCTGCACGAACACAAGTGCGAAAAGTGGTTTTTCAACACTAACACAAGTGCGAAAAGTGGTTTTTCAACACTATCACAAGTGCAAATAGTGTTTTTTCCACACTAATACAAGTGCAAAAGTGGTTTCCTGCACCAACACAAGTGCGAAAAGTGGTTTTTCAACACAAACACAAGTGCGAAAAGTGGTTTTTCAACACTAAGACAAGTGTGAAAAGTGGTTTTTCCACTCTAATACAAGTGCAAAAGTGGTTTCCTGCACCAACACAAGTGCGAAAAGTGGTTTTTCAACACTAACACAAGTGCGAAAACTGGTTTTTCAACACTATCACAAGTGCAAAAAGTGTTTTTTCCACACTAATACAAGTGCAAAAGTGGTTTCCTGCACCAACACAAGTGCGAAAAGTGGTTTTTCAACACTAACTCAAGTGCGAAAAGTGGTTTTTCAACACTAACACAGGTGCGAAAGTGGTTTTTCAACACTAACACAAGTGCGAAAAGTGGTTTTTCCACACTAATACAAGTGCAAAAGTGTTTTTTCCACACTAATACAAGTGCAAAAGTGGTTTCCTGCACCAACACAAGTGCGAAAAGTGTTTTTTCAACACTAACACAAGTGCGAAAAGTGGTTTTTTCCGCACTAATACAAGTGCAAAAGTGGTTTCCTGCACCAACACAAGTGCGAAAAGTGGTTTTTCAACACTATCACAAGTGCAAAAAGTGTTTTTTCCACACTAATACAAGTGCGAAAAGTGGTTTTTCAACACTAACACAAGTGCGAAAAGTGGTTTTTCAACACTAACACAAGTGCGAAAAGTGGTTCTTCAACACTATCACAAGTGTAAATAGTGTTTTTTCCACACTAATACAAGTGTAAAAGTGGTTTCCTGCACCAAAACAAATGCGAAAAGTGGTTTTTCAACACTAACACAAGTGCGAAAAGTGTTTTTTCAACACTAACACAAGTGCGAAAAGTGGTTTTTCCACACTAATACAAGTGCAAAAGTGGTTTCCTGCACCAACACAAGTGCGAAAAGTGGTTTTTCAACACTAACACAAGTGCGAAAAGTGGTTTTTCAACACTATCGCAAGTGCAAAAAGTGTTTTTTCCACACTAATACAAGTGCAAAAGTCGTTTCCTGCACCAACACAAGTGCAAAAAGTGGTTTTTCAACACTAACACAAGTGCAAAAAGTGGTTTTTCAACACTAACACAAATGCGAAAAGTGTTTTTTCCACACTAATACAAGTGCAAAAGTGGTTTCCTGCACCAACACAAGTGCGAAAAGTGGTTTTTCAACACGAACACAAGTGCGAAATGTGTTTTTTCCACACTAATACAAGTGCAAAAGTGGTTTCCTGCACCAACACAAGTGCGAAAAGTGGTTTTTCAACACTAACACAAGTGCGAAAAGTGGTTTTTCAACACTAACACAAGTGCGAAAAATGGTTTTTCCACACTAATACAAGTGCAAAAGTGGTTTCCTGCACCAACACAAGTGCGAAAAGTGTTTTTTCAACACTAACACAAGTGCGAAAAGTGGTTTTTCAACACTAACACAAATGCGAAAAGTGTTTTTTCCACACTAATACAAGTGCAAAAGTGGTTTCCTGCACCAACACAAGTACGAAAAGTGGTTTTTCAACACTAACACAAGTGCGAAATGTGTTTTTTCCACACTAATACAAGTGCAAAAGTGTTTTCCTGCACCAACACAAGTGCGAAAAGTGGTTTTTCAACACTAACACAAGTGCGAAAAGTGGTTTTTCAACACTAACACAAGTGCGAAAAGTGGTTTTTCCACACTAATACAAGTGCAAAAGTGGTTTCCTGCACCAACACAAGTGCGAAAAGTGTTTTTTCAACACTAACACAAGTGCAAAAAGTGGTTTTTCAACACTAACACAAGTGCGAAAAGTGGTTTTTCAACACTATCACAAGTGTAAAAAGTGTTTTTTCCACACTAATACAAGTGCAAAAGTGGTTTCCTGCACCAACACAAGTGCGAAAAGTGGTTTTTCAACACTAACACAAGTGCGAAAAGTGGTTTTTCAACACTAACAGAAGTGCGAAAAGTGGTTTTTCAACACTATCACAAGTGCAAAAAGTGTTTTTTCCACACTAATACAAGTGCAAAAGTGGTTTTTCCACACTAATACAAGTGCAAAAGTGGTTTCCTGCACCAACACAAGTGTGAAAAGTGATTTTTCAACACTAACACAAGTGTGAAAAATGGTTTTTCAACACTAACACAAGTGCGAAAAGTGGTTTTTCAACACTAACACAAGTGCGAAAAGTGGTTTTTCAACACTAACACAAGTGCGAAAAGTGGTTTTTCCACACTAATACAAGTGCAAAAGTGATTTCCTGCACCAACACAAGTGCGAAAAGTGGTTTTTCAACACTAACACAAGTGCGAAAAGTGGTTTTTCAACACTATCACAAGTGCAAAAAGTGTTTTTTCCACACTAATACAAGTGCAAAAGTGGTTTCCTGCACCAACACAAGTGCGAAAAGTGGTTTTTCAACACTAACACAAGTGCGAAAAGTGGTTTTTCAACACTATCACAAGTGCAAAAAGTGTTTTTTCCACACTAATACAAGTGCAAAAGTGGTTTCCTGCACCAACACAAGTGCGAAAAGTGGTTTTTCAACACTAACACAAGTGCGAAAAGTGGTTTTTCAACACTAACACAAGTGTGAAAAGTGGTTTTTCAACACTAACACAAGTGCGAAAAGTGGTTTTTCCACACTAATACAAGTGCAAAAGTGGTTTCCTGCACCAACACAAGTGCGAAAAGTGGTTTTTCAACACCAACACAAGTGCGAAAAGTGGTTTTTCAACACTAACACAAGTGCGAAAAGTGGTTTTTCAATACTATCACAAGTGCAAAAAGTGTTTTTTCCACACAAATACAAGTGCAAAAGTGGTTTCCTGCACCAACACAAGTGCGAAAAGTGGTTTTTCAACACTAACACAAGTGCGAAAAGTGGTTTTTCAACACTAACACAAGTGCGAAAAGTGGTTTTTCCACAATAATACAAGTGCAAAAGTGGTTTCCTGCACGAACACAAGTGCAAAAAGTGGTTTTTCAACACTAACACAAGTGCGAAAAGTGGTTTTTCAACACTATCACAAGTGCAAATAGTGTTTTTTCCACACTAATACAAGTGCAAAAGTGGTTTCCTGCACCAACACAAGTGCGAAAAGTGGTTTTTCAACACAAACACAAGTGCGAAAAGTGGTTTTTCAACACTAAGACAAGTGTGAAAAGTGGTTTTTCCACTCTAATACAAGTGCAAAAGTGGTTTCCTGCACCAACACAAGTGCGAAAAGTGGTTTTTCAACACTAACACAAGTGCGAAAACTGGTTTTTCAACACTATCACAAGTGCAAAAAGTGTTTTTTCCACACTAATACAAGTGCAAAAGTGGTTTCCTGCACCAACACAAGTGCGAAAAGTGGTTTTTCAACACTAACTCAAGTGCGAAAAGTGGTTTTTCAACACTAACACAGGTGCGAAAGTGGTTTTTCAACACTAACACAAGTGCGAAAAGTGGTTTTTCCACACTAATACAAGTGCAAAAGTGTTTTTTCCACACTAATACAAGTGCAAAAGTGGTTTCCTGCACCAACACAAGTGCGAAAAGTGTTTTTTCAACACTAACACAAGTGCGAAAAGTGGTTTTTCCGCACTAATACAAGTGCAAAAGTGGTTTCCTGCACCAACACAAGTGCGAAAAGTGGTTTTTCAACACTATCACAAGTGCAAAAAGTGTTTTTTCCACACTAATACAAGTGCGAAAAGTGGTTTTTCAACACTAACACAAGTGCGAAAAGTGGTTTTTCAACACTAACACAAGTGCGAAAAGTGGTTCTTCAACACTATCACAAGTGCAAATAGTGTTTTTTCCACACTAATACAAGTGTAAAAGTGGTTTCCTGCACCAAAACAAATGCGAAAAGTGGTTTTTCAACACTAACACAAGTGCGAAAAGTGGTTTTTCAACACTAACACAAGTGCGAAAAGTGGTTTTTCCACACTAATACAAGTGCAAAAGTGGTTTCCTGCACCAACACAAGTGCGAAAAGTGGTTTTTCAACACTAACACAAGTGCGAAAAGTGGTTTTTCAACACTATCGCAAGTGCAAAAAGTGTTTTTTCCACACTAATACAAGTGCAAAAGTCGTTTCCTGCACCAACACAAGTGCAAAAAGTGGTTTTTCAACACTAACACAAGTGCAAAAAGTGGTTTTTCAACACTAACACAAGTGCGAAAAGTGTTTTTTCCACACTAATACAAGTGCAAAAGTGGTTTCCTGCACCAACACAAGTGCGAAAAGTGGTTTTTCAACACGAACACAAGTGCGAAAAGTGATTTTTCAACACTATCACAAGTGCAAAAAGTGTTTTTTCCACACTAATACAAGTGCAGAAGTGGTTTCCTGCACCAACACAAGTGCAAAAAGTGGTTTTTCAACACTAACACGAGTGCGAAAAGTGGTTTTTCAACACTAACACAAGTGCGAAAAGTGGTTTTTCAACACTATCACAAGTGCAAAAAGTGTTTTTTCCACCCTAATACAAGTGCAAAAGTGGTTTCCTGCACCAACACAAGTGCGAAAAGTGGTTTTTCAACACTAACACAAGTGCGAAAAGTGGTTTGTCAACACTAACACAAGTGCGAAAAGTGGTTTTCCACACTAACACAAGAGCAAAAGTGGTTTCCTGCACCAACACAAGTGCGAAAAGTGGTTTTTCAACACCAACACAAGTGCGAAAAGTGGTTTTTCAACACTAACACAAGTGCGAAAACTGGTTTTTCAACACTATCACAAGTGCAAAAAGTGTTTTTTCCACACTAATACAAGGGCAAAAGTGGTTTCCTGCACCAACACAAGTGCGAAAAGTGGTTTTTCAACACTAACTCAAGTGCGAAAAGTGGTTTTTCAACACTAACACAAGTGTGAAAAGTGGTTTTTCCACACTAATACAAGTGCAAAAGTGTTTTTTCCACACTAATACAAGTGCAAAAGTGGTTTTCCTGCACCAACACAAAGTGCGAAAAGTGTTTTTTCAACACTAACACAAGTGCGAAAAGTGGTTTTTTCCGCACTAATACAAGTGCAAAAGTGGTTTCCTGCACCAACACAAGTGCGAAAAGTGGTTTTTTCAACACTATCACAAGTGCAAAAAGTGTTTTTTCCACACTAATACAAGTGCGAAAAGTGGTTTTTTCAACACTAACACAAGTGCGAAAAGTGGTTTTTCAACACTAACACAAGTGTGAAAAGTGGTTCTTCAACACTATCACAAGTGCAAATAGTGTTTTTTCCACACTAATACAAGTGTAAAAGTGGTTTCCTGCACCAAAACAAATGCGAAAAGTGGTTTTTCAACACTAACACAAGTGCGAAAAGTGGTTTTTCAACACTAACACAAGTGCGAAAAGTGGTTTTTCCACACTAATACAAGTGCAAAAGTGGTTTCCTGCACCAACACAAGTGCGAAAAGTGGTTTTTCAACACTAACACAAGTGCGAAAAGTGGTTTTTTCAACACTATCGCAAGTGCAAAAAGTGTTTTTTCCACACTAATACAAGTGCAAAAAGTCGTTTCCTGCACCAACACAAGTGCAAAAAAGTGGTTTTTCAACACTAACACAAGTGCAAAAAGTGGTTTTTTCAACACTAACACAAGTGCGAAAAGTGTTTTTTTCCACACTAATACAAGTGCAAAAGTGGTTTCCTGCACCAACACAAGTGCGAAAAGTGGTTTTTTCAACACTAACACAAGTGCGAAAAGTGGTTTGTCAACACTAAACACAAGTGCGAAAAGTGGTTTTCCACACTAACACAAGAGCAAAAAGTGGTTTCCTGCACCAACACAAGTGCGAAAAGTGGTTTTTCAACACCAACACAAGTGCGAAAAGTGGTTTTTCAACACTAACACAAGTGCGAAAACTGGTTTTTCAACACTATCACAAGTGCAAAAAGTGTTTTTTCCACACTAATACAAGTGCAAAAGTGGTTTCCTGCACCAACACAAGTGCGAAAAGTGGTTTTTTCAACACTAACACAAGTGCGAAAAGTGGTTTTTCAACACTATCACAAGTGCAAAAAGTGTTTTTTCCACACTAATACAAGTGCAAAAGTGGTTTCCTGCACCAACACAAGTGCGAAAAGTGGTTTTTCAACACTAACACAAGTGCGAAAAGTGGTTTTTCAACACTAACACAAGTGTGAAAAGTGGTTTTTCAACACTAACACAAGTGCGAAAAGTGGTTTTTCCACACTAATACAAGTGCAAAAGTGGTTTCCTGCACCAACACAAGTGCGAAAAGTGGTTTTTCAACACCAACACAAGTGCGAAAAGTGGTTTTTTCAACACTAACACAAGTGCGAAAAGTGGTTTTTCAATACTATCACAAGTGCAAAAAGTGTTTTTTTCCACACAAATACAAGTGCAAAAGTGGTTTCCTGCACCAACACAAGTGCGAAAAGTGGTTTTTTCAACACTAACACAAGTGCGAAAAAGTGGTTTTTTCAACACTAACACAAGTGCGAAAAGTGGTTTTTCCACAATAATACAAGTGCAAAAGTGGTTTCCTGCACGAACACAAGTGCGAAAAGTGGTTTTTCAACACTAACACAAGTGCGAAAAGTGGTTTTTTCAACACTATCACAAGTGCAAATAGTGTTTTTTTCCACACTAATACAAGTGCAAAAGTGGTTTCCTGCACCAACACAAGTGCGAAAAGTGGTTTTTCAACACAAACACAAGTGCGAAAAGTGGTTTTTTCAACACTAAGACAAGTGTGAAAAGTGGTTTTTTCCACTCTAATACAAGTGCAAAAGTGGTTTCCTGCACCAACACAAGTGCGAAAAGTGGTTTTTTCAACACTAACACAAGTGCGAAAACTGGTTTTTTCAACACTATCACAAGTGCAAAAAGTGTTTTTTCCACACTAATACAAGTGCAAAAAGTGGTTTCCTGCACCAACACAAGTGCGAAAAGTGGTTTTTCAACACTAACTCAAGTGCGAAAAGTGGTTTTTCAACACTAACACAGGTGCGAAAGTGGTTTTTCAACACTAACACAAGTGCGAAAAGTGGTTTTTTCCACACTAATACAAGTGCAAAAGTGTTTTTTTCCACACTAATACAAGTGCAAAAGTGGTTTCCTGCACCAACACAAGTGCGAAAAGTGTTTTTTCAACACTAACACAAGTGCGAAAAGTGGTTTTTCCGCACTAATACAAGTGCAAAAGTGGTTTCCTGCACCAACACAAGTGCGAAAAGTGGTTTTTCAACACTATCACAAGTGCAAAAAGTGTTTTTTTCCACACTAATACAAGTGCGAAAAGTGGTTTTTCAACACTAACACAAGTGCGAAAAGTGGTTTTTCAACACTAACACAAGTGCGAAAAGTGGTTCTTCAACACTATCACAAGTGCAAATAGTGTTTTTTTCCACACTAATACAAGTGTAAAAGTGGTTTCCTGCACCAAAACAAATGCGAAAAGTTGGTTTTTTCAACACTAACACAAGTGCGAAAAGTGGTTTTTCAACACTAACACAAGTGCGAAAAGTGGTTTTTCCACACTAATACAAGTGCAAAAGTGGTTTCCTGCACCAACACAAGTGCGAAAAGTGGTTTTTCAACACTATCGCAAGTGCAAAAAGTGTTTTTTCCACACTAATACAAGTGCAAAAGTCGTTTCCTGCACCAACACAAGTGCAAAAAGTGGTTTTTCAACACTAACACAAGTGCAAAAAGTGGTTTTTCAACACTAACACAAGTGCGAAAAGTGTTTTTTCCACACTAATACAAGTGCAAAAGTGGTTTCCTGCACCAACACAAGTGCGAAAAGTGGTTTTTCAACACGAACACAAGTGCGAAAAGTGATTTTTCAACACTATCACAAGTGCAAAAAGTGTTTTTTCCACACTAATACAAGTGCAGAAGTGGTTTCCTGCACCAACACAAGTGCAAAAAGTGGTTTTTCAACACTAACACGAGTGCGAAAAGTGGTTTTTCAACACTAACACAAGTGCGAAAAGTGGTTTTTCAACACTATCACAAGTGCAAAAAGTGTTTTTTCCACCCTAATACAAGTGCAAAAGTGGTTTCCTGCACCAACACAAGTGCGAAAAGTGGTTTTTCAACACTAACACAAGTGCGAAAAGTGGTTTGTCAACACTAACACAAGTGCGAAAAGTGGTTTTCCACACTAACACAAGAGCAAAAGTGGTTTCCTGCACCAACACAAGTGCGAAAAGTGGTTTTTCAACACCAACACAAGTGCGAAAAGTGGTTTTTCAACACTAACACAAGTGCGAAAACTGGTTTTTCAACACTATCACAAGTGCAAAAAGTGTTTTTTCCACACTAATACAAGGGCAAAAGTGGTTTCCTGCACCAACACAAGTGCGAAAAGTGGTTTTTCAACACTAACTCAAGTGCGAAAAGTGGTTTTTCAACACTAACACAAGTGTGAAAAGTGGTTTTTCCACACTAATACAAGTGCAAAAGTGTTTTTTCCACACTAATACAAGTGCAAAAGTGGTTTCCTGCACCAACACAAGTGCGAAAAGTGTTTTTTCAACACTAACACAAGTGCGAAAAGTGGTTTTTCCGCACTAATACAAGTGCAAAAGTGGTTTCCTGCACCAACACAAGTGCGAAAAGTGGTTTTTCAACACTATCACAAGTGCAAAAAGTGTTTTTTCCACACTAATACAAGTGCGAAAAGTGGTTTTTCAACACTAACACAAGTGCGAAAAGTGGTTTTTCAACACTAACACAAGTGTGAAAAGTGGTTCTTCAACACTATCACAAGTGCAAATAGTGTTTTTTCCACACTAATACAAGTGTAAAAGTGGTTTCCTGCACCAAAACAAATGCGAAAAGTGGTTTTTCAACACTAACACAAGTGCGAAAAGTGGTTTTTCAACACTAACACAAGTGCGAAAAGTGGTTTTTCCACACTAATACAAGTGCAAAAGTGGTTTCCTGCACCAACACAAGTGCGAAAAGTGGTTTTTCAACACTAACACAAGTGCGAAAAGTGGTTTTTCAACACTATCGCAAGTGCAAAAAGTGTTTTTTCCACACTAATACAAGTGCAAAAGTCGTTTCCTGCACCAACACAAGTGCAAAAAGTGGTTTTTCAACACTAACACAAGTGCAAAAAGTGGTTTTTCAACACTAACACAAGTGCGAAAAGTGTTTTTTCCACACTAATACAAGTGCAAAAGTGGTTTCCTGCACCAACACAAGTGCGAAAAGTGGTTTTTCAACACTAACACAAGTGCGAAAAGTGGTTTGTCAACACTAACACAAGTGCGAAAAGTGGTTTTCCACACTAACACAAGAGCAAAAGTGGTTTCCTGCACCAACACAAGTGCGAAAAGTGGTTTTTCAACACCAACACAAGTGCGAAAAGTGGTTTTTCAACACTAACACAAGTGCGAAAACTGGTTTTTCAACACTATCACAAGTGCAAAAAGTGTTTTTTCCACACTAATACAAGGGCAAAAGTGGTTTCCTGCACCAACACAAGTGCGAAAAGTGGTTTTTCAACACTAACTCAAGTGCGAAAAGTGGTTTTTCAACACTAACACAAGTGTGAAAAGTGGTTTTTCCACACTAATACAAGTGCAAAAGTGTTTTTTCCACACTAATACAAGTGCAAAAGTGGTTTCCTGCACCAACACAAGTGCGAAAAGTGTTTTTTCAACACTAACACAAGTGCGAAAAGTGGTTTTTCCGCACTAATACAAGTGCAAAAGTGGTTTCCTGCACCAACACAAGTGCGAAAAGTGGTTTTTCAACACTATCACAAGTGCAAAAAGTGTTTTTTCCACACTAATACAAGTGCGAAAAGTGGTTTTTCAACACTAACACAAGTGCGAAAAGTGGTTTTTCAACACTAACACAAGTGTGAAAAGTGGTTCTTCAACACAGTGGTTCTTCAACACTATCACAAGTGCAAATAGTGTTTTTTCCACACTAATACAAGTGTAAAAGTGGTTTCCTGCACCAAAACAAATGCGAAAAGTGGTTTTTCAACACTAACACAAGTGCGAAAAGTGGTTTTTCAACACTAACACAAGTGCGAAAAGTGGTTTTTCCACACTAATACAAGTGCAAAAGTGGTTTCCTGCACCAACACAAGTGCGAAAAGTGGTTTTTCAACACTAACACAAGTGCGAAAAGTGGTTTTTCAACACTATCGCAAGTGCAAAAAGTGTTTTTTCCACACTAATACAAAGTGCAAAAGTCGTTTCCTGCACCAACACAAGTGCAAAAAGTGGTTTTTCAACACTAACACAAGTGCAAAAAGTGGTTTTTTCAACACTAACACAAGTGCGAAAAGTGTTTTTTCCACACTAATACAAGTGCAAAAGTGGTTTCCTGCACCAACACAAGTGCGAAAAGTGGTTTTTCAACACGAACACAAGTGCGAAAAGTGATTTTTCAACACTATCACAAGTGCAAAAAGTGTTTTTTCCACACTAATACAAGTGCAGAAGTGGTTTCCTGCACCAACACAAGTGCAAAAAGTGGTTTTTCAACACTAACACGAGTGCGAAAAGTGGTTTTTCAACACTAACACAAGTGCGAAAAGTGGTTTTTCAACACTATCACAAGTGCAAAAAGTGTTTTTTCCACCCTAATACAAGTGCAAAAGTGGTTTCCTGCACCAACACAAGTGCGAAAAGTGGTTTTTCAACACTAACACAAGTGCGAAAAGTGGTTTGTCAACACTAACACAAGTGCGAAAAGTGGTTTTCCACACTAACACAAGAGCAAAAGTGGTTTCCCTGCACCAACACAAGTGCGAAAAGTGGTTTTTCAACACCAACACAAGTGCGAAAAGTGGTTTTTCAACACTAACACAAGTGCGAAAAGTGGTTTTTCAACACTATCACAATGGCAAAAAGTGTTTTTTCCACACAAATACAAGTGCAAAAAGTGGTTTGCTGCACCAACACAAGTGCAAAAAGTGGTTTTTCAACACCAACACAAGTGCAAAAAGTGGTTTTTCACCACTAACACAAGTGCGAAAAGTGGTTTTGCAACACTATCACAAGTGCAAAAAGTGTTTTTTCCACACTAATACAAGTGCAAAAGTGGTTTCCTGCACCAACACAACTGCGAAAAGTGGTTTTTCAACACTAACACAAGTGCGAAAAGTGGTTTGTCAACACTAACACAAGTGCGAAAAGTGGTTTTCCACACTAACACAAGAGCAAAAGTGGTTTCCTGCACCAACACAAGTGCGAAAAGTGGTTTTTCAACACCAACACAAGTGCGAAAAGTGGTTTTTCAACACTAACACAAGTGCGAAAACTGGTTTTTCAACACTATCACAAGTGCAAAAAGTGTTTTTTCCACACTAATACAAGGGCAAAAGTGGTTTCCTGCACCAACACAAGTGCGAAAAGTGGTTTTTCAACACTAACTCAAGTGCGAAAAGTGGTTTTTCAACACTAACACAAGTGTGAAAAGTGGTTTTTTCCACACTAATACAAGTGCAAAAGTGTTTTTTTCCACACTAATACAAGTGCAAAAGTGGTTTCCTGCACCAACACAAGTGCGAAAAGTGTTTTTTCAACACTAACACAAGTGCGA
>NW_027618914.1:0-57712 GCF_964187855.1 Myxine glutinosa | reverse complement strand
AAAGTGGTTTCCTGCACCAACACAAGTGCGAAAAGTGGTTTTTCAACACTAACACAAGTGCGAAAAGTGGTTTTTCAACACTAACACAAGTGCGAAAAGTGGTTTTTCCACACTAATACAAGTGCAAAAGTGGTTTCCTGCACCAACACAAGTGCGAAAAGTGGTTTTTCAACACTAACACAAGTGCGAAAAGTGGTTTTTCAACACTAACACAAGTGCGAAAAGTGGTTTTTCAACACTATCACAAGTGCAAAAAGTGTTTTTTCCACACTAATACAAGTGCAAAAGTGGTTTTCTGCACCAACACAAGTGCGAAAAGTGGTTTTTCAACACTAACACAAGTGTGAAAAGTGGTTTTTCAAGACTATCACAAGTGCAAAAAGTGTTTTTTCCACACTAATACAAGTGCAAAAGTGGTTTCCTGCACCAACACAAGTGCGAAAAGTGGTTTTTCAACACTAACACAAGTGCGAAAAGTGGTATTCAACACTAACACAAGTGCGAAAAGTGGTTTTTCCACACTAATACAAGTGCAAAAGTGGTTTCCTGCACCAACACAAGTGCGAAAAGTGGTTTTTCAACACTAACACAAGTGCAAAAAGTGGTTTTCAACACTAACACAAGTGCGAAAAGTGGTTTTTCAACACTAACCCAAGTGCGAAAAGTGGTTTTTCCACACTAATACAAGTGCAAAAGTGGTTTCCTGCACCAACACAAGTGCGAAAAGTGGTTTTTCAACACTAACACAAGTGTGAAAAGTGGTTTTTCAACACTATCAAGTGCAAAAAGTGTTTTTTCCACACTAATACAAGTGCAAAAGTGGTTTCCTGCACCAACACAAGTGCGAAAAGTGGTTTTTCAACACTAACACAAGTGCGAAAAGTGGTTTTTCAACACTAACACAATTGCGAAAAGTGGTTTTTCAACACTATCACAAGTGCAAAAAGTGTTTTTTCCACACTAATACAAGTGCAAAAGTGGTTTCCTGCACCAACACAAGTGCGAAAAGTGGTTTTTCAACAATAACACAAGTGCGAAAAGTGGTTTTTCAACACTAACACAAGTGCGAAAAGTGGTTTTTCAACACTATCACAAGTGCAAAAAGTGTTTTTTCCACACTAATACAAGTGCAAAAGTGGTTTCCTGCACCAACACAAGTGCGAAAAGTGGTTTTTCAACACTAACACAAGTGCGAAAAGTGGTTTTTCAACACTAACACAAGTGCGAAAAGTGTTTTTTCCACACTAATACAAGTGCAAAAGTGGTTTTCTGCACCAACACAAGTGCGAAAAGTGGTTTTTCAACACTAACACAAGTGTGAAAAGTGGTTTTTCAACACTATCACAAGTGCAAAAAGTGTTTTTTCCACACTAATACAAGTGCAAAAGTGGTTTCCTGCACCAACACAAGTGCTAAAAGTGGTTTTTCAACACTAACACAAGTGCGAAAAGTGGTTTTTCAACACTATCACAAGTGCAAAAAGTGTTTTTTCCACACTAATACAAGTGCAAAAGTGGTTTCTTGCACCAACACAAGTGCGAAAAGTGGTTTTTCAACAATAACACAAGTGCGAAAAGTGGTTTTTCAACACTAACACAAGTGCGAAAAGTGGGTTTTCAACACTATCACAAGTGCAAAAAGTGTTTTTTCCACACTAATACAAGTGCAAAAGTGGTTTCCTGCACCAACACAAGCGCGAAAAGTGGTTTTTCAACACTAACACAAGTGCGAAAAGTGGTTTTTCAACACTAACACAAGTGCGAAAAGTGGTTTTTCCACACTATCACAAGTGCAAAAAGTGTTTTTTCCACACTAATACAAGTGCAAAAGTGGTTTCCTGCACCAACACAAGTGTGAAAAGTGGTTTTTCAACACTAACACAAGTGCGAAAAGTGGTTTTTCAACACTAACACAAGTGCAAAAAGTGGTTTTTCAACACTATCACAAGTGCAAAAAGTGTTTTTTCCACACCAATACAAGTGCAAAAGTGGTTTCCTGCACCAACACAAGTGCGAAAAGTGGTTTTTCAACACTAACACAAGTGCGAAAAGTGGTTTTTCAACACTATCACAAGTGCAAAAAGTGTTTTTTCCACACTAATACAAGTGCAAAAGTGGTTTCCTGCACCAACACAAGTGCGAAAAGTGGTTTTTCAACACTATCACAAGTGCAAAAAGTGTTTTTTCCACACTAATACAAGTGCAAAAGTGGTTTCCTGCACCAACACAAGTGCAAAAAGTGATTTTTCAACACTAACACAAGTGTGAAAAGTGGTCTTTCAACACTAACACAAGTGCGAAAAGTGGTTTTTCAACACTAACACAAGTGCGAAAAGTGGTTTTTCCACACTATCACAAGTGCAAAAAGTGTTTTTTCCACACTAATACAAGTGCAAAAGTGGTTTCCTGCACCAACACAAGTGTGAAAAGTGGTTTTTCAACACTAACACAAGTGCGAAAAGTGGTTTTTCAACACTAACACAAGTGCAAAAAGTGGTTTTTCAACACTATCACAAGTGCAAAAAGTGTTTTTTCCACACTAATACAAGTGCAAAAGTGGTTTCCTGCACCAACACAAGTGCGAAAAGCGGTTTTTCAACACTAACACAAGTGTGAAAAGTGGTTTTTCAACACTATCACAAGTGCAAAAAGTGTTTTTTCCACACTAATACAAGTGCAAAAGTGGTTTCCTGCACCAACACAAGTGCGAAAAGTGGTTTTTCTGCACCAACACAAGTGCGAAAAGTGGTTTTTCAACACTAACACAAGTGCGAAAAGTGGTTTTTCAACACTATCACAAGTGCAAAAAGTGTTTTTTCCACACTAATACAAGTGCAAAAGTGGTTTCCTGCACCAACACAAGTACGAAAAGTGGTTTTTCAACACTAACACAAGTGCGAAAAGTGGTTTTTCAACACTAACACAAGTGCGAAAAGTGGTTTTTCCACACTAATACAAGTGCAAAAGTGGTTTCCTGCACCAACACAAGTGCGAAAAGTGGTTTTTCAACACTAACACAAGTGCAAAAAGTGGTTTTCAACACTAACACAAGTGCAAAAAGTGTTTTTTCCACACTAATACAAGTGCAAAAGTGGTTTCCTGCAACAACACAAGTGCGAAAAGTGGTTTTTCAACACTAACACAAGTGCGAAAAGTGGTTTTTCAACACTAACACAAGTGCGAAAAGTGGTTTTTCCACACTAATACAAGTGCAAAAGTGGTTTACTGCACCAACACAAGTGCGAAAAGTGGTTTTTCAACACTAACACAAGTGCGAAAAGTGGTTTTTCAACACTATCACAAGTGCAAAAAGTGTTTTTTCCACACTAATACAAGTGCAAAAGTGGTTTCCTGCACCAACACAAGTGCGAAAAGTGGTTTTTTCAACACTAACACAAGTGCGAAAAGTGGTTTCTCAACACTAACACAAGTGCGAAAAGTGGTTTTTCCACACTAATACAAGTGCAAAAGTGGTTTCCTGCACCAACACAAGTGCGAAAAGTGGTTTTTCAACACTAACACAAGTGCGAAAAGTGGTTTTTCAACACTAACACAAGTGCGAAAAGTGGTTTTTCAACACTATCACAAGTGCAAAAAGTGTTTTTTCCACACTAATACAAGTGCAAAAGTGGTTTTCTGCACCAACACAAGTGCGAAAAGTGGTTTTTCAACACTAACACAAGTGTGAAAAGTGGTTTTTCAAGACTATCACAAGTGCAAAAAGTGTTTTTTCCACACTAATACAAGTGCAAAAGTGGTTTCCTGCACCAACACAAGTGCGAAAAGTGGTTTTTCAACACTAACACAAGTGCGAAAAGTGGTATTCAACACTAACACAAGTGCGAAAAGTGGTTTTTCCACACTAATACAAGTGCAAAAGTGGTTTCCTGCACCAACACAAGTGCGAAAAGTGGTTTTTCAACACTAACACAAGTGCAAAAAGTGGTTTTCAACACTAACACAAGTGCGAAAAGTGGTTTTTCAACACTAACCCAAGTGCGAAAAGTGGTTTTTCCACACTAATACAAGTGCAAAAGTGGTTTCCTGCACCAACACAAGTGCGAAAAGTGGTTTTTCAACACTAACACAAGTGTGAAAAGTGGTTTTTCAACACTATCAAGTGCAAAAAGTGTTTTTTCCACACTAATACAAGTGCAAAAGTGGTTTCCTGCACCAACACAAGTGCGAAAAGTGGTTTTTCAACACTAACACAAGTGCGAAAAGTGGTTTTTCAACACTAACACAATTGCGAAAAGTGGTTTTTCAACACTATCACAAGTGCAAAAAGTGTTTTTTCCACACTAATACAAGTGCAAAAGTGGTTTCCTGCACCAACACAAGTGCGAAAAGTGGTTTTTCAACAATAACACAAGTGCGAAAAGTGGTTTTTCAACACTAACACAAGTGCGAAAAGTGGTTTTTCAACACTATCACAAGTGCAAAAAGTGTTTTTTCCACACTAATACAAGTGCAAAAGTGGTTTCCTGCACCAACACAAGTGCGAAAAGTGGTTTTTCAACACTAACACAAGTGCGAAAAGTGGTTTTTCAACACTAACACAAGTGCGAAAAGTGTTTTTTCCACACTAATACAAGTGCAAAAGTGGTTTTCTGCACCAACACAAGTGCGAAAAGTGGTTTTTCAACACTAACACAAGTGTGAAAAGTGGTTTTTCAACACTATCACAAGTGCAAAAAGTGTTTTTTCCACACTAATACAAGTGCAAAAGTGGTTTCCTGCACCAACACAAGTGCTAAAAGTGGTTTTTCAACACTAACACAAGTGCGAAAAGTGGTTTTTTCAACACTATCACAAGTGCAAAAAGTGTTTTTTCCACACTAATACAAGTGCAAAAGTGGTTTCTTGCACCAACACAAGTGCGAAAAGTGGTTTTTCAACAATAACACAAGTGCGAAAAGTGGTTTTTCAACACTAACACAAGTGCGAAAAGTGGGTTTTCAACACTATCACAAGTGCAAAAAGTGTTTTTTCCACACTAATACAAGTGCAAAAGTGGTTTCCTGCACCAACACAAGCGCGAAAAGTGGTTTTCAACACTAACACAAGTGCGAAAAGTGGTTTTTCAACACTAACACAAGTGCGAAAAGTGGTTTTTCCACACTATCACAAGTGCAAAAAGTGTTTTTTCCACACTAATACAAGTGCAAAAGTGGTTTCCTGCACCAACACAAGTGTGAAAAGTGGTTTTTCAACACTAACACAAGTGCGAAAAGTGGTTTTTCAACACTAACACAAGTGCAAAAAGTGGTTTTTCAACACTATCACAAGTGCAAAAAGTGTTTTTTCCACACCAATACAAGTGCAAAAGTGGTTTCCTGCACCAACACAAGTGCGAAAAGTGGTTTTTCAACACTAACACAAGTGCGAAAAGTGGTTTTTCAACACTATCACAAGTGCAAAAAGTGTTTTTTCCACACTAATACAAGTGCAAAAGTGGTTTCCTGCACCAACACAAGTGCGAAAAGTGGTTTTTCAACACTATCACAAGTGCAAAAAGTGTTTTTTCCACACTAATACAAGTGCAAAAGTGGTTTCCTGCACCAACACAAGTGCAAAAAGTGATTTTTCAACACTAACACAAGTGCGAAAAGTGGTCTTTCAACACTAACACAAGTGCGAAAAGTGGTTTTTCAACACTAACACAAGTGCGAAAAGTGGTTTTTCCACACTATCACAAGTGCAAAAAGTGTTTTTTCCACACTAATACAAGTGCAAAAGTGGTTTCCTGCACCAACACAAGTGTGAAAAGTGGTTTTTCAACACTAACACAAGTGCGAAAAGTGGTTTTTCAACACTAACACAAGTGCAAAAAGTGGTTTTTCAACACTATCACAAGTGCAAAAAGTGTTTTTTCCACACTAATACAAGTGCAAAAGTGGTTTCCTGCACCAACACAAGTGCGAAAAGCGGTTTTTCAACACTAACACAAGTGTGAAAAGTGGTTTTTCAACACTATCACAAGTGCAAAAAGTGTTTTTTCCACACTAATACAAGTGCAAAAGTGGTTTCCTGCACCAACACAAGTGCGAAAAGTGGTTTTTCAACACTAACACAAGTGCGAAAAGTGGTTTTTCAACACTAACACAAGTGCGAAAAGTGGTTTTTCAACACTATCACAAGTGCAAAAAGTGTTTTTTCCACACTAATACAAGTGCAAAAGTGGTTTCCTGCACCAACACAAGTGCGAAAAGTGGTTTTTCAACACTAACACAAGTGCGAAAAGTGGTTTTTCAACACTATCACAAGTGCAAAAAGTGTTTTTTCCACACTAATACAAGTGCAAAAGTGGTTTCCTGCACCAACACAAGCGCGAAAAGTGGTTTTTCAACACTAACACAAGTGCGAAAAGTGGTTTTTCAACACTAACACAAGTGCGAAAAGTGGATTTTCCACACTATCACAAGTGCAAAAAGTGTTTTTTCCACACTAATACAAGTGCAAAAGTGGTTTCCTGCACCAACACAAGTGTGAAAAGTGGTTTTTCAACACTAACACAAGTGCGAAAAGTGGTTTTTCAACACTAACACAAGTGCAAAAAGTGGTTTTTCAACACTATCACAAGTGCGAAAAGTGTTTTTTCCACACTAATACAAGTGCAAAAGTGGTTTCCTGCACCAACACAAGTGCGAAAAGTGGTTTTTCAACACTAACACAAGTGCGAAAAGTGGTTTTTCAACACTAACACAAGTGCGAAAAGTGGATTTTCCACACTATCACAAGTGCAAAAAGTGTTTTTTCCACACTAATACAAGTGCAAAAGTGGTTTCCTGCACCAACACAAGTGTGAAAAGTGGTTTTTCAACACTAACACAAGTGCGAAAAGTGGTTTTTCAACACTAACACAAGTGCAAAAAGTGGTTTTTCAACACTATCACAAGTGCGAAAAGTGTTTTTTCCACACTAATACAAGTGCAAAAGTGGTTTCCTGCACCAACACAAGTGCGAAAAGTGGTTTTTCAACACTAACACAAGTGCGAAAAGTGGTTTTTCAACACTATCACAAGTGCAAAAAGTGTTTTTTCCACACTAATACAAGTGCAAAAGTGGTTTCCTGCATCAACACAAGTGCGAAAAGTGGTTTTTCAACACTATCACAAGTGCAAAAAGTGTTTTTTCCACACTAATACAAGTGCAAAAGTGATTTCCTGCACCAACACAAGTGCGAAAAGTGGTTTTTCAACACTAACACAAGTGCGAAAAGTGGTTTTTCAACACTAACACAAGTGCGAAAAGTGTTTTTTCCACACTAATACAAGTGCAAAAGTGGTTTCCTGCACCAACACAAGTGCGAAAAGTGCTTTTTCAACACTAACACAAGTGCGAAAAGTGGTTTTTCAACACTATCACAAGTGCAAAAAGTGTTTTTTCCACACTAATACAAGTGCAAAAGTGGTTTCCTGCACCAACACAAGTGCGAAAAGTGGTTTTTCAACACTAACACAAGTGCGAAAAGTGGTTTTTCAACACTAACACAAGTGCGAAAAGTGGTTTTTCAACACTATCACAAGTGCAAAAAGTGTTTTTTCCACACTAATACAAGTGCAAAAGTGGTTTTCTGCACCAACACAAGTGCGAAAAGTGGTTTTTCAACACTAACACAAGTGCGAAAAGTGGTTTTTCAACACTAACACAGGTGCGAAAAGTGGTTTTTCAACACTATCACAAGTGCAAAAAGTGTTTTTTCCACACTAATACAAGTGCAAAAGTGGTTTCCTGCACCAACACAAGTGCGAAAAGTGGTTTTTCAACACTAACACAAGTGCGAAAAGTGGTTGTTCAACACTAACACAAGTGCGAAAAGTGGTTTTTCCACACTAATACAAGTGCAAAAGTGGTTTCCTGCACCAACACAAGTGCGAAAAGTGGTTTTTCAACACTAACACAAGTGCGAAAAGTGGTTTTTCAACACTATCACAAGTGCAAAAAGTGTTTTTTCCACACTAATACAAGTGCAAAAGTGGTTTCCTGCACCAACACAAGTGCGAAAAGTGGTTTTTCAACACTAACACAAGTGCGAAAAGTGGTTTTTCAACACTAACACAAGTGCGAAAAGTGGTTTTTCCACACTAATACAAGTGCAAAAGTGGTTTCCTGCACCAACACAAGTGCGAAAAGTGGTTTTTCAACACTAACACAAGTGCAAAAAGTGGTTTTTCAATACTAACACAAGTGCGAAAAGTGGTTTTTCAACACTATCACAAGTGCAAAAAGTGTTTTTTCCACACTAATACAAGTGCAAAAGTGGTTTTCTGCACCAACACAAGTGCGAAAAGTGGTTTTTCAACACTAACACAAGTGCGAAAAGTGGTTTTTCAACACTATCACAAGTGCAAAAAGTGTTTTTTCCACACTAATACAAGTGCAAAAGTGGTTTCCTGCACCAACACAAGTACGAAAAGTGGTTTTTCAACACTAACACAAGTGCGAAAAGTGGTTTTTCAACACTAACACAAGTGCGAAAAGTGGTTTTTCCACACTAATACAAGTGCAAAAGTGGTTTCCTGCACCAACACAAGTGCGAAAAGTGGTTTTTCAACACTAACACAAGTGCAAAAAGTGGTTTTCAACACTAACACAAGTGCAAAAAGTGTTTTTTCCACACTAATACAAGTGCAAAAGTGGTTTCCTGCAACAACACAAGTGCGAAAAGTGGTTTTTCAACACTAACACAAGTGCGAAAAGTGGTTTTTCAACACTAACACAAGTGCGAAAAGTGGTTTTTCCACACTAATACAAGTGCAAAAGTGGTTTCCTGCACCAACACAAGTGCGAAAAGTGGTTTTTCAACACTAACACAAGTGCGAAAAGTGGTTTTTCAACACTATCACAAGTGCAAAAAGTGTTTTTTCCACACTAATACAAGTGCAAAAGTGGTTTCCTGCACCAACACAAGTGCGAAAAGTGGTTTTTCAACACTAACACAAGTGCGAAAAGTGGTTTTTCAACACGAACACAAGTGCGAAAAGTGGTTTTTCCACACTAATACAAGTGCAAAAGTGGTTTCCTGCACCAACACAAGTGCGAAAAGTGGTTTTTCAACACTAACACAAGTGCGAAAAGTGGTTTTTCAACACTAACACAAGTGCGAAAAGTGGTTTTTCAACACTATCACAAGTGCAAAAAGTGTTTTTTCCACACTAATACAAGTGCAAAAGTGGTTTTCTGCACCAACACAAGTGCGAAAAGTGGTTTTTCAACACTAACACAAGTGTGAAAAGTGGTTTTTCAAGACTATCACAAGTGCAAAAAGTGTTTTTTCCACACTAATACAAGTGCAAAAGTGGTTTCCTGCACCAACACAAGTGCGAAAAGTGGTTTTTCAACACTAACACAAGTGCGAAAAGTGGTATTCAACACTAACACAAGTGCGAAAAGTGGTTTTTCCACACTAATACAAGTGCAAAAGTGGTTTCCTGCACCAACACAAGTGCGAAAAGTGGTTTTTCAACACTAACACAAGTGCAAAAAGTGGTTTTCAACACTAACACAAGTGCGAAAAGTGGTTTTTCAACACTAACCCAAGTGCGAAAAGTGGTTTTTCCACACTAATACAAGTGCAAAAGTGGTTTCCTGCACCAACACAAGTGCGAAAAGTGGTTTTTCAACACTAACACAAGTGTGAAAAGTGGTTTTTCAACACTATCAAGTGCAAAAAGTGTTTTTTCCACACTAATACAAGTGCAAAAGTGGTTTCCTGCACCAACACAAGTGCGAAAAGTGGTTTTTCAACACTAACACAAGTGCGAAAAGTGGTTTTTCAACACTTAACACAATTGCGAAAAGTGGTTTTTCAACACTATCACAAGTGCAAAAAGTGTTTTTTCCACACTAATACAAGTGCAAAAGTGGTTTCCTGCACCAACACAAGTGCGAAAAGTGGTTTTTCAACAATAACACAAGTGCGAAAAGTGGTTTTTCAACACTAACACAAGTGCGAAAAGTGGTTTTTCACC
This sequence comes from Myxine glutinosa, assembly GCF_964187855.1. Taxonomy (NCBI): domain Eukaryota; kingdom Metazoa; phylum Chordata; class Myxini; order Myxiniformes; family Myxinidae; genus Myxine; species Myxine glutinosa. The sequence continues at coordinate 47,739 of NW_027618914.1, read as the reverse complement.
ACTATCACAAGTGCAAAAAGTGTTTTTTCCACACTAATACAAGTGCAAAAGTGGTTTCCTGCACCAACACAAGTGCGAAAAGTGGTTTTTCAACACTAACACAAGTGCGAAAAGTGGTTTTTCAACACTAACACAAGTGCGAAAAGTGTTTTTTCCACACTAATACAAGTGCAAAAGTGGTTTTCTGCACCAACACAAGTGCGAAAAGTGGTTTTTCAACACTAACACAAGTGTGAAAAGTGGTTTTTCAACACTATCACAAGTGCAAAAAGTGTTTTTTCCACACTAATACAAGTGCAAAAGTGGTTTCCTGCACCAACACAAGTGCTAAAAGTGGTTTTTCAACACTAACACAAGTGCGAAAAGTGGTTTTTCAACACTATCACAAGTGCAAAAAGTGTTTTTTCCACACTAATACAAGTGCAAAAGTGGTTTCTTGCACCAACACAAGTGCGAAAAGTGGTTTTTCAACAATAACACAAGTGCGAAAAGTGGTTTTTCAACACTAACACAAGTGCGAAAAGTGGGTTTTCAACACTATCACAAGTGCAAAAAGTGTTTTTTCCACACTAATACAAGTGCAAAAGTGGTTTCCTGCACCAACACAAGCGCGAAAAGTGGTTTTTCAACACTAACACAAGTGCGAAAAGTGGTTTTTCAACACTAACACAAGTGCGAAAAGTGGTTTTTCCACACTATCACAAGTGCAAAAAGTGTTTTTTTCCACACTAATACAAGTGCAAAAGTGGTTTCCTGCACCAACACAAGTGTGAAAAGTGGTTTTTCAACACTAACACAAGTGCGAAAAGTGGTTTTTCAACACTAACACAAGTGCAAAAAGTGTTTTTTCCACACTAATACAAGTGCAAAAGTGGTTTCCTGCACCAACACAAGTGTGAAAAGTGGTTTTTCAACACTAACACAAGTGCGAAAAGTGGTTTTTCAACACTAACACAAGTGCAAAAAGTGGTTTTTCAACACTATCACAAGTGCAAAAAGTGTTTTTTCCACACCAATACAAGTGCAAAAGTGGTTTCCTGCACCAACACAGGTGCGAAAAGTGGTTTTTCAACACTAACACAAGTGCGAAAAGTGGTTTTTCAACACTATCACAAGTGCAAAAAGTGTTTTTCCACACTAATACAAGTGCAAAAGTGGTTTCCTGCACCAACACAAGTGCGAAAAGTGGTTTTTCAACACTATCACAAGTGCAAAAAGTGTTTTTTCCACACTAATACAAGTGCAAAAGTGGTTTCCTGCACCAACACAAGTGCAAAAAGTGGTTTTTCAACACTAACACAAGTGCGAAAAGTGGTCTTTCAACACTAACACAAGTGCGAAAAGTGGTTTTTCAACACTAACACAAGTGCGAAAAGTGGCTTTTCCACACTATCACAAGTGCAAAAAGTGTTTTTTCCACACTAATACAAGTGCAAAAGTGGTTTCCTGCACCAACACAAGTGTGAAAAGTGGTTTTTCAACACTAACACAAGTGCGAAAAGTGGTTTTTCAACACTAACACAAGTGCAAAAAGTGGTTTTTCAACACTATCACAAGTGCAAAAAGTGTTTTTTCCACACTAATACAAGTGCAAAAGTGGTTTCCTGCACCAACACAAGTGCGAAAAGCGGTTTTTCAACACTAACACAAGTGTGAAAAGTGGTTTTTCAACACTATCACAAGTGCAAAAAGTGTTTTTGCCACACTAATACAAGTGCAAAAGTGGTTTCCTGCACCAACACAAGTGCTAAAAGTGGTTTTTCAACACTAACACAAGTGCGAAAAGTGGTTTTTCAACACTATCACAAGTGGAAAAAGTGTTTTTTCAACACTATCACAAGTGCAAAAAGTGGTTTCTTGCACCAACACAAGTGCGAAAAGTGGTTTTTCAACAATAACACAAGTGCGAAAAGTGGTTTTTCAACACTAACACAAGTGCGAAAAGTGGTTTTTCAACACTATCACAAGTGCAAAAAGTGTTTTTTCCACACTAATACAAGTGCAAAAGTGGTTTCCTGCACCAACACAAGCGCGAAAAGTGGTTTTTCAACACTAACACAAGTGCGAAAAGTGGTTTTTCAACACTAACACAAGTGCGAAAAGTGGTTTTTCAACACTAACCCAAGTGCGAAAAGTGGTTTTTCCACACTAATACAAGTGCAAAAGTGGTTTCCTGCACCAACACAAGTGCGAAAAGTGGTTTTTCAACACTAACACAAGTGTGAAAAGTGGTTTTTCAACACTATCAAGTGCAAAAAGTGTTTTTTCCACACTAATACAAGTGCAAAAGTGGTTTCCTGCACCAACACAAGTACGAAAAGTAGTTTTTCAACACTAACACAAGTGCGAAAAGTGGTTTTTCAACACTAACACAAGTGCGAAAAGTGGTTTTTCCACACTAATACAAGTGCAAAAGTGGTTTCCTGCACCAACACAAGTGCGAAAAGTGGTTTTTCAACACTAACACAAGTGCAAAAAGTGGTTTTCAACACTAACACAAGTGCAAAAAGTGTTTTTTCCACACTAATACAAGTGCAAAAGTGGTTTCCTGCAACAACACAAGTGCGAAAAGTGGTTTTTCAACACTAACACAAGTGCGAAAAGTGGTTTTTCAACACTAACACAAGTGCGAAAAGTGGTTTTTCCACACTAATACAAGTGCAAAAGTGGTTTCCTGCACCAACACAAGTGCGAAAAGTGGTTTTTCAACACTAACACAAGTGTGAAAAGTGGTTTTTCAACACTATCACAAGTGCAAAAAGTGTTTTTTCCACACTAATACAAGTGCAAAAGTGGTTTCCTGCACCAACACAAGTGCGAAAAGTGGTTTTTCAACACTAACACAAGTGCGAAAAGTGGTTTTTCAACACTAACACAAGTGCGAAAAGTGGTTTTTCCACACTAATACAAGTGCAAAAGTGGTTTCCTGCACCAACACAAGTGCGAAAAGTGGTTTTTCAACACTAACACAAGTGCGAAAAGTGGTTTTTCAACACTAACACAAGTGCGAAAAGTGGTTTTTCAACACTATCACAAGTGCAAAAAGTGTTTTTTCCACACTAATACAAGTGCAAAAGTGGTTTTCTGCACCAACACAAGTGCGAAAAGTGGTTTTTCAACACTAACACAAGTGTGAAAAGTGGTTTTTCAAGACTATCACAAGTGCAAAAAGTGTTTTTTCCACACTAATACAAGTGCAAAAGTGGTTTCCTGCACCAACACAAGTGCGAAAAGTGGTTTTTCAACACTAACACAAGTGCGAAAAGTGGTATTCAACACTACACAAGTGCGAAAAGTGGTTTTTCCACACTAATACAAGTGCAAAAGTGGTTTCCTGCACCAACACAAGTGCGAAAAGTGGTTTTTCAACACTAACACAAGTGCAAAAAGTGGTTTTCAACACTAACACAAGTGCGAAAAGTGGTTTTTCAACACTAACCAAGTGCGAAAAGTGGTTTTTCCACACTAATACAAGTGCAAAAGTGGTTTCCTGCACCAACACAAGTGCGAAAAGTGGTTTTTCAACACTAACACAAGTGTGAAAAGTGGTTTTTCAACACTATCAAGTGCAAAAAGTGTTTTTTCCACACTAATACAAGTGCAAAAGTGGTTTCCTGCACCAACACAAGTGCGAAAAGTGGTTTTTCAACACTAACACAAGTGCGAAAAGTGGTTTTTCAACACTAACACAATTGCGTAAAGTGGTTTTTCAACACTATCACAAGTGCAAAAAGTGTTTTTTCCACACTAATACAAGTGCAAAAGTGGTTTCCTGCACCAACACAAGTGCGAAAAGTGGTTTTTCAACAATAACACAAGTGCGAAAAGTGGTTTTTCAACACTAACACAAGTGCGAAAAGTGGTTTTTCAACACTATCACAAGTGCAAAAAGTGTTTTTTCCACACTAATACAAGTGCAAAAGTGGTTTCCTGCACCAACACAAGTGCGAAAAGTGGTTTTTCAACACTAACACAAGTGCGAAAAGTGGTTTTTCAACACTAACACAAGTGCGAAAAGTGTTTTTTCCACACTAATACAAGTGCAAAAGTGGTTTTCTGCACCAACACAAGTGCGAAAAGTGGTTTTTCAACACTAACACAAGTGTGAAAAGTGGTTTTTCAACACTATCACAAGTGCAAAAAGTGTTTTTTCCACACTAATACAAGTGCAAAAGTGGTTTCCTGCACCAACACAAGTGCTAAAAGTGGTTTTTCACACTAACACAAGTGCGAAAAGTGGTTTTTCAACACTATCACAAGTGCAAAAAGTGTTTTTTCCACACTAATACAAGTGCAAAAGTGGTTTCTTGCACCAACACAAGTGCGAAAAGTGGTTTTTCAACAATAACACAAGTGCGAAAAGTGGTTTTTCAACACTAACACAAGTGCGAAAAGTGGGTTTTCAACACTATCACAAGTGCAAAAAGTGTTTTTTCCACACTAATACAAGTGCAAAAGTGGTTTCCTGCACCAACACAAGCGCGAAAAGTGGTTTTTCAACACTAACACAAGTGCGAAAAGTGGTTTTTCAACACTAACACAAGTGCGAAAAGTGGTTTTTCCACACTATCACAAGTGCAAAAAGTGTTTTTTCCACACTAATACAAGTGCAAAAGTGGTTTCCTGCACCAACACAAGTGTGAAAAGTGGTTTTTCAACACTAACACAAGTGCGAAAAGTGGTTTTTCAACACTAACACAAGTGCAAAAAGTGGTTTTTCAACACTATCACAAGTGCAAAAAGTGTTTTTTCCACACCAATACAAGTGCAAAAGTGGTTTCCTGCACCAACACAAGTGCGAAAAGTGGTTTTTCAACACTAACACAAGTGCGAAAAGTGGTTTTTCAACACTATCACAAGTGCAAAAAGTGTTTTTTCCACACTAATACAAGTGCAAAAGTGGTTTCCTGCACCAACACAAGTGCGAAAAGTGGTTTTTCAACACTATCACAAGTGCAAAAAGTGTTTTTTCCACACTAATACAAGTGCAAAAGTGGTTTCCTGCACCAACACAAGTGCAAACAAGTGGTTTTTCAACACTAACACAAGTGTGAAAAGTGGTCTTTCAACACTAACACAAGTGCGAAAAGTGGTTTTTCAACACTAACACAAGTGCGAAAAGTGGCTTTTCCACACTATCACAAGTGCAAAAAGTGTTTTTTCCACACTAATACAAGTGCAAAAGTGGTTTCCTGCACCAACACAAGTGTGAAAAGTGGTTTTTCAACACTAACACAAGTGCGAAAAGTGGTTTTTCAACACTAACACAAGTGCAAAAAGTGGTTTTTCAACACTATCACAAGTGCAAAAAGTGTTTTTTCCACACTAATACAAGTGCAAAAGTGGTTTCCTGCACCAACACAAGTGCGAAAAGCGGTTTTTCAACACTAACACAAGTGTGAAAAGTGGTTTTTCAACACTATCACAAGTGCAAAAAGTGTTTTTTCCACACTAATACAAGTATAAAAGTGGTTTCCTGCACCAACACAAGTGCTAAAAGTGGTTTTTCAACACTAACACAAGTGCGAAAAGTGGTTTTTCAACACTATCACAAGTGGAAAAAGTGTTTTTTCAACACTATCACAAATGCAAAAAGTGGTTTCTTGCACCAACACAAGTGCGAAAAGTGGTTTTTCAACAATAACACAAGTGTGAAAAGTGGTTTTTCAACACTAACACAAGTGCGAAAAGTGGTTTTTCAACACTATCACAAGTGCAAAAAGTGTTTTTTCCACACTAATACAAGTGCAAAAGTGGTTTCCTGCACCAACACAAGCGCGAAAAGTGGTTTTTCAACACTAACACAAGTGCGAAAAGTGGTTTTTCAACACTAACACAAGTGCGAAAAGTGGTTTTTCAACACTAACCCAAGTGCGAAAAGTGGTTTTTCCACACTAATACAAGTGCAAAAGTGTTTTCCTGCACCAACACAAGTGCGAAAAGTGGTTTTTCAACACTAACACAAGTGTGAAAAGTGGTTTTTCAACACTATCAAGTGCAAAAAGTGTTTTTTCCACACTAATACAAGTGCAAAAGTGGTTTCCTGCACCAACACAAGTGCGAAAAGTGGTTTTTCAACACTAACACAAGTGCGAAAAGTGGTTTTTCAACACTAACACAATTGCGAAAAGTGGTTTTTCAACACTATCACAAGTGCAAAAAGTGTTTTTTCCACACTAATACAAGTGCAAAAGTGGTTTCCTGCACCAACACAAGTGCGAAAAGTGGTTTTTCAACAATAACACAAGTGCGAAAAGTGGTTTTTCAACACTAACACAAGTGCGAAAAGTGGTTTTTCAACACTATCACAAGTGCAAAAAGTGTTTTTTCCACACTAATACAAGTGCAAAAGTGGTTTCCTGCACCAACACAAGTGCGAAAAGTGGTTTTTCAACACTAACACAAGTGCGAAAAGTGGTTTTTCAACACTAACACAAGTGCGAATAGTGGTTTTTCCACACTAATACAAGTGCAAAAGTGGTTTCCTGCACCAACACAAGTGCGAAAAGTGGTTTTTCAACACTAACACAAGTGCGAAAAGTGGTTTTTCAACACTAACACAAGTGCGAAAAGTGTTTTTTCCACACTAATACAAGTGCAAAAGTGGTTTCCTGCACCAACACAAGTGCTAAAAGTGGTTTTTCAACACTAACACAAGTGCGAAAAGTGGTTTTTCAACACTATCACAAGTGGAAAAAGTGTTTTTTCCACACTAATACAAGTGCAAAAGTGGTTTCTTGCACCAACACAAGTGCGAAAAGTGGTTTTTCAACAATAACACAAGTGCGAAAAGTGGTTTTTCAACACTAACACAAGTGCGAAAAGTGGTTTTTCAACACTATCACAAGTGCAAAAAGTGTTTTTTCCACACTAATACAAGTGCAAAAGTGGTTTCCTGCACCAACACAAGCGCGAAAAGTGGTTTTTCAACACTAACACAAGTGCGAAAAGTGGTTTTTCAACACTAACACAAGTGCGAAAAGTGGATTTTCCACACTATCACAAGTGCAAAAAGTGTTTTTTCCACACTAATACAAGTGCAAAAGTGGTTTCCTGCACCAACACAAGTGTGAAAAGTGGTTTTTCAACACTAACACAAGTGCGAAAAGTGGTTTTTCAACACTAACACAAGTGCAAAAAGTGGTTTTTCAACACTATCACAAGTGCAAAAAGTGTTTTTTCCACACTAATACAAGTGCAAAAGTGGTTTCCTGCACCAACACAAGTGCGAAAAGTGGTTTTTCAACACTAACACAAGTGCGAAAAGTGGTTTTTCAACACTATCACAAGTGCAAAAAGTGTTTTTTCCACACTAATACAAGTGCAAAAGTGGTTTCCTGCATCAACACAAGTGCGAAAAGTGGTTTTTCAACACTATCACAAGTGCAAAAAGTGTTTTTTCCACACTAATACAAGTGCAAAAGTGATTTCCTGCACCAACACAAGTGCGAAAAGTGGTTTTTCAACACTAACACAAGTGCGAAAAGTGGTTTTTCAACACTAACACAAGTGCGAAAAGTGTTTTTTCCACACTAATACAAGTGCAAAAGTGGTTTCCTGCACCAACACAAGTGCGAAAAGTGCTTTTTCAACACTAACACAAGTGCGAAAAGTGGTTTTTCAACACTATCACAAGTGCAAAAAGTGTTTTTTCCACACTAATACAAGTGCAAAAGTGGTTTCCTGCACCAACACAAGTGCGAAAAGTGGTTTTTCAACACTAACACAAGTGCGAAAAGTGGTTTTTCAACACTAACACAAGTGCGAAAAGTGGTTTTTCAACACTATCACAAGTGCAAAAAGTGTTTTTTCCACACTAATACAAGTGCAAAAGTGGTTTTCTGCACCAACACAAGTGCGAAAAGTGGTTTTTCAACACTAACACAAGTGCGAAAAGTGGTTTTTCAACACTAACACAGGTGCGAAAAGTGGTTTTTCAACACTATCACAAGTGCAAAAAGTGTTTTTTCCACACTAATACAAGTGCAAAAGTGGTTTCCTGCACCAACACAAGTGCGAAAAGTGGTTTTTCAACACTAACACAAGTGCGAAAAGTGGTTTTTCAACACTAACACAAGTGCGAAAAGTGGTTTTTCCACACTAATACAAGTGCAAAAGTGGTTTCCTGCACCAACACAAGTGCGAAAAGTGGTTTTTCAACACTAACACAAGTGCGAAAAGTGGTTTTTCAACACTATCACAAGTGCAAAAAGTGTTTTTTCCACACTAATACAAGTGCAAAAGTGGTTTCCTGCACCAACACAAGTGCGAAAAGTGGTTTTTCAACACTAACACAAGTGCGAAAAGTGGTTTTTCAACACTAACACAAGTGCGAAAAGTGGTTTTTCCACACTAATACAAGTGCAAAAGTGGTTTCCTGCACCAACACAAGTGCGAAAAGTGGTTTTTCAACACTAACACAAGTGCAAAAAGTGGTTTTTCAACACTAACACAAGTGCGAAAAGTGGTTTTTCAACACTATCACAAGTGCAAAAAGTGTTTTTTCCACACTAATACAAGTGCAAAAGTGGTTTTCTGCACCAACACAAGTGCGAAAAGTGGTTTTTCAACACTAACACAAGTGCGAAAAGTGGTTTTTCAACACTATCACAAGTGCAAAAAGTGTTTTTTCCACACTAATACAAGTGCAAAAGTGGTTTCCTGCACCAACACAAGTACGAAAAGTGGTTTTTCAACACTAACACAAGTGCGAAAAGTGGTTTTTCAACACTAACACAAGTGCGAAAAGTGGTTTTTCCACACTAATACAAGTGCAAAAGTGGTTTCCTGCACCAACACAAGTGCGAAAAGTGGTTTTTCAACACTAACACAAGTGCAAAAAGTGGTTTTCAACACTAACACAAGTGCAAAAAGTGTTTTTTCCACACTAATACAAGTGCAAAAGTGGTTTCCTGCAACAACACAAGTGCGAAAAGTGGTTTTTCAACACTAACACAAGTGCAAAAAGTGGTTTTTCAACACTAACACAAGGGCGAAAAGTGGTTTTTCCACACTAATACAAGTGCAAAAGTGGTTTCCTGCACCAACACAAGTGCGAAAAGTGGTTTTTCAACACTAACACAAGTGCGAAAAGTGGTTTTTCAACACTATCACAAGTGCAAAAAGTGTTTTTTCCACACTAATACAAGTGCAAAAGTGGTTTCCTGCACCAACACAAGTGCGAAAAGTGGTTTTTCAACACTAACACAAGTGCGAAAAGTGGTTTTTCAACACTAACACAAGTGCGAAAAGTGGTTTTTCCACACTAATACAAGTGCAAAAGTGGTTTCCTGCACCAACACAAGTGCGAAAAGTGGTTTTTCAACACTAACACAAGTGCGAAAAGTGGTTTTTCAACACTAACACAAGTGCAAAAAGTGGTTTTTCAACACTATCACAAGTGCAAAAAGTGTTTTTTCCACACTAATACAAGTGCAAAAGTGGTTTCCTGCACCAACACAAGTGCGAAAAGTGGTTTTTCAACACTAACACAAGTGAGAAAAGTGGTTTTTCAACACTATCACAAGTGCAAAAAGTGTTTTTTCCACACTAATACAAGTGCAAAAGTGGTTTCCTGCATCAACACAAGTGCGAAAAGTGGTTTTTCAACACTATCACAAGTGCAAAAAGTGTTTTTTCCACACTAATACAAGTGCAAAAGTGATTTCCTGCACCAACACAAGTGCGAAAAGTGGTTTTTCAACACTAACGCAAGTGCGAAAAGTGGTTTTTCAACACTAACACAAGTGCGAAAAGTGTTTTTTCCACACTAATACAAGTGCAAAAGTGGTTTCCTGCACCAACACAAGTGCGAAAAGTGCTTTTTCAACACTAACACAAGTGCGAAAAGTGGTTTTTCAACACTATCACAAGTGCAAAAAGTGTTTTTTCCACACTAATACAAGTGCAAAAGTGGTTTCCTGCACCAACACAAGTGCGAAAAGTGGTTTTTCAACACTAACACAAGTGCGAAAAGTGGTTTTTCAACACTAACACAAGTGCGAAAAGTGGTTTTTCAACACTATCACAAGTGCAAAAAGTGTTTTTTCCACACTAATACAAGTGCAAAAGTGGTTTTCTGCACCAACACAAGTGCGAAAAGTGGTTTTTCAACACTAACACAAGTGCGAAAAGTGGTTTTTCAACACTAACACAGGTGCGAAAAGTGGTTTTTCAACACTATCACAAGTGCAAAAAGTGTTTTTTCCACACTAATACAAGTGCAAAAGTGGTTTCCTGCACCAACACAAGTGCGAAAAGTGGTTTTTCAACACTAACACAAGTGCGAAAAGTGGTTTTTCAACACTAACACAAGTGCGAAAAGTGGTTTTTCCACACTAATACAAGTGCAAAAGTGGTTTCCTGCACCAACACAAGTGCGAAAAGTGGTTTTTCAACACTAACACAAGTGCGAAAAGTGGTTTTTCAACACTATCACAAGTGCAAAAAGTGTTTTTTCCACACTAATACAAGTGCAAAAGTGGTTTCCTGCACCAACACAAGTGCGAAAAGTGGTTTTTCAACACTAACACAAGTGCGAAAAGTGGTTTTTCAACACTAACACAAGTGCGAAAAGTGGTTTTTCCACACTAATACAAGTGCAAAAGTGGTTTCCTGCACCAACACAAGTGCGAAAAGTGGTTTTTCAACACTAACACAAGTGCAAAAAGTGGTTTTTCAACACTAACACAAGTGCGAAAAGTGGTTTTTCAACACTATCACAAGTGCAAAAAGTGTTTTTTCCACACTAATACAAGTGCAAAAGTGGTTTTCTGCACCAACACAAGTGCGAAAAGTGGTTTTTCAACACTAACACAAGTGCGAAAAGTGGTTTTTCAACACTATCACAAGTGCAAAAAGTGTTTTTTCCACACTAATACAAGTGCAAAAGTGGTTTCCTGCACCAACACAAGTACGAAAAGTGGTTTTTCAACACTAACACAAGTGCGAAAAGTGGTTTTTCAACACTAACACAAGTGCGAAAAGTGGTTTTTCCACACTAATACAAGTGCAAAAGTGGTTTCCTGCACCAACACAAGTGCGAAAAGTGGTTTTTCAACACTAACACAAGTGCAAAAAGTGGTTTTCAACACTAACACAAGTGCAAAAAGTGTTTTTTCCACACTAATACAAGTGCAAAAGTGGTTTCCTGCAACAACACAAGTGCGAAAAGTGGTTTTTCAACACTAACACAAGTGCAAAAAGTGGTTTTTCAACACTAACACAAGGGCGAAAAGTGGTTTTTCCACACTAATACAAGTGCAAAAGTGGTTTCCTGCACCAACACAAGTGCGAAAAGTGGTTTTTCAACACTAACACAAGTGCGAAAAGTGGTTTTTCAACACTATCACAAGTGCAAAAAGTGTTTTTTCCACACTAATACAAGTGCAAAAGTGGTTTCCTGCACCAACACAAGTGCGAAAAGTGGTTTTTCAACACTAACACAAGTGCGAAAAGTGGTTTTTCAACACTAACACAAGTGCGAAAAGTGGTTTTTCCACACTAATACAAGTGCAAAAGTGGTTTCCTGCACCAACACAAGTGCGAAAAGTGGTTTTTCAACACTAACACAAGTGCGAAAAGTGGTTTTTCAACACTAACACAAGTGCGAAAAGTGGTTTTTCAACACTATCACAAGTGCAAAAAGTGTTTTTTCCACACTAATACAAGTGCAAAAGTGGTTTTCTGCACCAACACAAGTGCGAAAAGTGGTTTTTCAACACTAACACAAGTGTGAAAAGTGGTTTTTCAAGACTATCACAAGTGCAAAAAGTGTTTTTTCCACACTAATACAAGTGCAAAAGTGGTTTCCTGCACCAACACAAGTGCGAAAAGTGGTTTTTCAACACTAACACAAGTGCGAAAAGTGGTATTCAACACTAACACAAGTGCGAAAAGTGGTTTTTCCACACTAATACAAGTGCAAAAGTGGTTTCCTGCACCAACACAAGTGCGAAAAGTGGTTTTTCAACACTAACACAAGTGCAAAAAGTGGTTTTCAACACTAACACAAGTGCGAAAAGTGGTTTTTCAACACTAACCCAAGTGCGAAAAGTGGTTTTTCCACACTAATAGAAGTGCAAAAGTGGTTTCCTGCACCAACACAAGTGCGAAAAGTGGTTTTTCAACACTAACACAAGTGTGAAAAGTGGTTTTTCAACACTATCAAGTGCAAAAAGTGTTTTTTCCACACTAATACAAGTGCAAAAGTGGTTTCCTGCACCAACACAAGTGCGAAAAGTGGTTTTTCAACACTAACACAAGTGCGAAAAGTGGTTTTTCAACACTAACACAATTGCGAAAAGTGGTTTTTCAACACTATCACAAGTGCAAAAAGTGTTTTTTCCACACTAATACAAGTGCAAAAGTGGTTTCCTGCACCAACACAAGTGCGAAAAGTGGTTTTTCAACAATAACACAAGTGCGAAAAGTGGTTTTTCAACACTAACACAAGTGCGAAAAGTGGTTTTTCAACACTATCACAAGTGCAAAAAGTGTTTTTTCCACACTAATACAAGTGCAAAAGTGGTTTCCTGCACCAACACAAGTGCGAAAAGTGGTTTTTCAACACTAACACAAGTGCGAAAAGTGGTTTTTCAACACTAACACAAGTGCGAAAAGTGTTTTTTCCACACTAATACAAGTGCAAAAGTGGTTTTCTGCACCAACACAAGTGCGAAAAGTGGTTTTTCAACACTAACACAAGTGTGAAAAGTGGTTTTTCAACACTATCACAAGTGCAAAAAGTGTTTTTTCCACACTAATACAAGTGCAAAAGTGGTTTCCTGCACCAACACAAGTGCTAAAAGTGGTTTTTCAACACTAACACAAGTGCGAAAAGTGGTTTTTCAACACTATCACAAGTGCAAAAAGTGTTTTTTCCACACTAATACAAGTGCAAAAGTGGTTTCTTGCACCAACACAAGTGCGAAAAGTGGTTTTTCAACACTAACACAACTGCAAAAAGTGGTTTTTCAACACTAACACAAGTGCGAAAAGTGGTTTTTCAACACTAACCCAAGGGCGAAAAGTGGTTTTTCCACACTAATACAAGTGCAAAAGTGGTTTCCTGCACCAACACAAGTGCGAAAAGTGGTTTTTCAACACTAACACATGTGTGAAAAGTGGTTTTTCAACACTATCACAAGTGCGAATAGTGGTTTTTCCACACTAATACAAGTGCAAAAGTGGTTTCCTGCACCAACACAAGTGCGAAAAGTGGTTTTTCAACACTAACACAAGTGCGAAAAGTGGTTTTTCAACACTAACACAAGTGCGAAAAGTGTTTTTTCCACACTAATACAAGTGCAAAAGTGGTTTCCTGCACCAACACAAGTGCTAAAAGTGGTTTTTCAACACTAACACAAGTGCGAAAAGTGTTTTTTCCACACTAATACAAGTGCAAAAGTGGTTTCCTGCACCAACACAAGTGCGAAAAGTGGTTTTTCAACACTAACACAAGTGCGAAAAGTGGTTTTTCAACACTAACACAAGTGCGAAAAGTGGTTTTTCCACACTAATACAAGTGCAAAAGTGGTTTCCTGCACCAACACAAGTGCGAAAAGTGGTTTTTCAACACTAACACAACTGCAAAAAGTGGTTTTTCAACACTAACACAAGTGCGAAAAGTGGTTTTTCAACACTAACCCAAGTGCGAAAAGTGGTTTTTCCACACTAATACAAGTGCAAAAGTGGTTTCCTGCACCAACACAAGTGCGAAAAGTGGTTTTTCAACACTAACACAAGTGTGAAAAGTGGTTTTTCAACACTATCACAAGTGCAAAAAGTGTTTTTTCCACACTAATACAAGTGCAAAAGTGGTTTCCTGCACCAACACAAGTGCGAAAAGTGGTTTTTCAACACTAACACAAGTGCGAAAAGTGGTTTTTCAACACTAACACAAGTGCGAATAGTGGTTTTTCCACACTAATACAAGTGCAAAAGTGGTTTCCTGCACCAACACAAGTGCGAAAAGTGGTTTTTCAACACTAACACAAGTGCGAAAAGTGGTTTTTCAACACTAACACAAGTGCGAAAAGTGTTTTTTCCACACTAATACAAGTGCAAAAGTGGTTTCCTGCACCAACACAAGTGCTAAAAGTGGTTTTTCAACACTAACACAAGTGCGAAAAGTGGTTTTTCAACACTATCACAAGTGGAAAAAGTGTTTTTTCCACACTAATACAAGTGCAAAAGTGGTTTCTTGCACCAACACAAGTGCGAAAAGTGGTTTTTCAACAATAACACAAGTGCGAAAAGTGGTTTTTCAACACTAACACAAGTGCGAAAAGTGGTTTTTCAACACTATCACAAGTGCAAAAAGTGTTTTTTCCACACTAATACAAGTGCAAAAGTGGTTTCCTGCACCAACACAAGTGCGAAAAGTGGTTTTTCAACACTAACACAAGTGCGAAAAGTGGTTTTTCAACACTAACACAAGTGCGAAAAGTGGATTTTCCACACTATCACAAGTGCAAAAAGTGTTTTTTCCACACTAATACAAGTGCAAAAGTGGTTTCCTGCACCAACACAAGTGTGAAAAGTGGTTTTTCAACACTAACACAAGTGCGAAAAGTGGTTTTTCAACACTAACACAAGTGCAAAAAGTGGTTTTTCAACACTATCACAAGTGCAAAAAGTGTTTTTTCCACACTAATACAAGTGCAAAAGTGGTTTCCTGCACCAACACAAGTGCGAAAAGTGGTTTTTCAACACTAACACAAGTGAGAAAAGTGGTTTTTCAACACTATCACAAGTGCAAAAAGTGTTTTTTCCACACTAATACAAGTGCAAAAGTGGTTTCCTGCATCAACACAAGTGCGAAAAGTGGTTTTTCAACACTATCACAAGTGCAAAAAGTGTTTTTTCCACACTAATACAAGTGCAAAAGTGATTTCCTGCACCAACACAAGTGCGAAAAGTGGTTTTTCAACACTAACGCAAGTGCGAAAAGTGGTTTTTCAACACTAACACAAGTGCGAAAAGTGTTTTTTCCACACTAATACAAGTGCAAAAGTGGTTTCCTGCACCAACACAAGTGCGAAAAGTGCTTTTTCAACACTAACACAAGTGCGAAAAGTGGTTTTTCAACACTATCACAAGTGCAAAAAGTGTTTTTTCCACACTAATACAAGTGCAAAAGTGGTTTCCTGCACCAACACAAGTGCGAAAAGTGGTTTTTCAACACTAACACAAGTGCGAAAAGTGGTTTTTCAACACTAACACAAGTGCGAAAAGTGGTTTTTCAACACTATCACAAGTGCAAAAAGTGTTTTTTCCACACTAATACAAGTGCAAAAGTGGTTTTCTGCACCAACACAAGTGCGAAAAGTGGTTTTTCAACACTAACACAAGTGCGAAAAGTGGTTTTTCAACACTAACACAGGTGCGAAAAGTGGTTTTTCAACACTATCACAAGTGCAAAAAGTGTTTTTTCCACACTAATACAAGTGCAAAAGTGGTTTCCTGCACCAACACAAGTGCGAAAAGTGGTTTTTCAACACTAACACAAGTGCGAAAAGTGGTTTTTCAACAATAACACAAGTGCGAAAAGTGGTTTTTCCACACTAATACAAGTGCAAAAGTGGTTTCCTGCACCAACACAAGTGCGAAAAGTGGTTTTTCAACACTAACACAAGTGCGAAAAGTGGTTTTTCAACACTATCACAAGTGCAAAAAGTGTTTTTTCCACACTAATACAAGTGCAAAAGTGGTTTCCTGCACCAACACAAGTGCGAAAAGTGGTTTTTCAACACTAACACAAGTGCGAAAAGTGGTTTTTCAACACTAACACAAGTGCGAAAAGTGGTTTTTCCACACTAATACAAGTGCAAAAGTGGTTTCCTGCACCAACACAAGTGCGAAAAGTGGTTTTTCAACACTAACACAAGTGCAAAAAGTGGTTTTTCAACACTAACACAAGTGCGAAAAGTGGTTTTTCAACACTATCACAAGTGCAAAAAGTGTTTTTTCCACACTAATACAAGTGCAAAAGTGGTTTTCTGCACCAACACAAGTGCGAAAAGTGGTTTTTCAACACTAACACAAGTGCGAAAAGTGGTTTTTCAACACTATCACAAGTGCAAAAAGTGTTTTTTCCACACTAATACAAGTGCAAAAGTGGTTTCCTGCACCAACACAAGTACGAAAAGTGGTTTTTCAACACTAACACAAGTGCGAAAAGTGGTTTTTCAACACTAACACAAGTGCGAAAAGTGGTTTTTCCACACTAATACAAGTGCAAAAGTGGTTTCCTGCACCAACACAAGTGCGAAAAGTGGTTTTTCAACACTAACACAAGTGCAAAAAGTGGTTTTCAACACTAACACAAGTGCAAAAAGTGTTTTTTCCACACTAATACAAGTGCAAAAGTGGTTTCCTGCAACAACACAAGTGCGAAAAGTGGTTTTTCAACACTAACACAAGTGCAAAAAGTGGTTTTTCAACACTAACACAAGGGCGAAAAGTGGTTTTTCCACACTAATACAAGTGCAAAAGTGGTTTCCTGCACCAACACAAGTGCGAAAAGTGGTTTTTCAACACTAACACAAGTGCGAAAAGTGGTTTTTCAACACTATCACAAGTGCAAAAAGTGTTTTTTCCACACTAATACAAGTGCAAAAGTGGTTTCCTGCACCAACACAAGTGCGAAAAGTGGTTTTTCAACACTAACACAAGTGCGAAAAGTGGTTTTTCAACACTAACACAAGTGCGAAAAGTGGTTTTTCCACACTAATACAAGTGCAAAAGTGGTTTCCTGCACCAACACAAGTGCGAAAAGTGGTTTTTCAACACTAACACAAGTGCGAAAAGTGGTTTTTCAACACTAACACAAGTGCGAAAAGTGGTTTTTCAACACTATCACAAGTGCAAAAAGTGTTTTTTCCACACTAATACAAGTGCAAAAGTGGTTTTCTGCACCAACACAAGTACGAAAAGTGGTTTTTCAACACTAACACAAGTGTGAAAAGTGGTTTTTCAAGACTATCACAAGTGCAAAAAGTGTTTTTTCCACACTAATACAAGTGCAAAAGTGGTTTCCTGCACCAACACAAGTGCGAAAAGTGGTTTTTCAACACTAACACAAGTGCGAAAAGTGGTATTCAACACTAACACAAGTGCGAAAAGTGGTTTTTCCACACTAATACAAGTGCAAAAGTGGTTTCCTGCACCAACACAAGTGCGAAAAGTGGTTTTTCAACACTAACACAAGTGCAAAAAGTGGTTTTCAACACTAACACAAGTGCGAAAAGTGGTTTTTCAACACTAACCCAAGTGCGAAAAGTGGTTTTTCCACACTAATACAAGTGCAAAAGTGGTTTCCTGCACCAACACAAGTGCGAAAAGTGGTTTTTCAACACTAACACAAGTGTGAAAAGTGGTTTTTCAACACTATCAAGTGCAAAAAGTGTTTTTTCCACACTAATACAAGTGCAAAAGTGGTTTCCTGCACCAACACAAGTGCGAAAAGTGGTTTTTCAACACTAACACAAGTGCGAAAAGTGGTTTTTCAACACTAACACAATTGCGAAAAGTGGTTTTTCAACACTATCACAAGTGCAAAAAGTGTTTTTTCCACACTAATACAAGTGCAAAAGTGGTTTCCTGCACCAACACAAGTGCGAAAAGTGGTTTTTCAACAATAACACAAGTGCGAAAAGTGGTTTTTCAACACTAACACAAGTGCGAAAAGTGGTTTTTCAACACTATCACAAGTGCAAAAAGTGTTTTTTCCACACTAATACAAGTGCAAAAGTGGTTTCCTGCACCAACACAAGTGCGAAAAGTGGTTTTTCAACACTAACACAAGTGCGAAAAGTGGTTTTTCAACACTAACACAAGTGCGAAAAGTGTTTTTTCCACACTAATACAAGTGCAAAAGTGGTTTTCTGCACCAACACAAGTGCGAAAAGTGGTTTTTCAACACTAACACAAGTGTGAAAAGTGGTTTTTCAACACTATCACAAGTGCAAAAAGTGTTTTTTCCACACTAATACAAGTGCAAAAGTGGTTTCCTGCACCAACACAAGTGCTAAAAGTGGTTTTTCAACACTAACACAAGTGCGAAAAGTGGTTTTTCAACACTATCACAAGTGCAAAAAGTGTTTTTTCCACACTAATACAAGTGCAAAAGTGGTTTCTTGCACCAACACAAGTGCGAAAAGTGGTTTTTCAACAATAACACAAGTGCGAAAAGTGGTTTTTCAACACTAACACAAGTGCGAAAAGTGGGTTTTCAACACTATCACAAGTGCAAAAAGTGTTTTTTCCACACTAATACAAGTGCAAAAGTGGTTTCCTGCACCAAAACAAGTGCGAAAAGTGGTTTTTCAACACTAACACAAGTGCGAAAAGTGGTTTTTCAACACTAACACAAGTGCGAAAAGTGGTTTTTCCACACTATCACAAGTGCAAAAAGTGTTTTTTCCACACTAATACAAGTGCAAAAGTGGTTTCCTGCACCAACACAAGTGTGAAAAGTGGTTTTTCAACACTAACACAAGTGCGAAAAGTGGTTTTTCAACACTAACACAAGTGCAAAAAGTGGTTTTTCAACACTATCACAAGTGCAAAAAGTGTTTTTTCCACACTAATACAAGTGCAAAAGTGGTTTCCTGCACCAACACAAGTGCGAAAAGTGGTTTTTCAACACTAACACAAGTGCGAAAAGTGGTTTTTCAACACTATCACAAGTGCAAAAAGTGTTTTTTCCACACTAATACAAGTGCAAAAGTGGTTTCCTGCACCAACACAAGTGCGAAAAGTGGTTTTTCAACACTATCACAAGTGCAAAAAGTGTTTTTTCCACACTAATACAAGTGCAAAAGTGGTTTCCTGCACCAACACAAGTGCAAAAAGTGGTTTTTCAACACTAACACAAGTGCGAAAAGTGGTCTTTCAACACTAACACAAGTGCGAAAAGTGGTTTTTCAACACTAACACAAGTGCGAAAAGTGGTTTTTCCACACTATCACAAGTGCAAAAAGTGTTTTTTCCACACTAATACAAGTGCAAAAGTGGTTTCCTGCACCAACACAAGTGTGAAAAGTGGTTTTTCAACACTAACACAAGTGCGAAAAGTGGTTTTTCAACACTAACACAAGTGCAAAAAGTGGTTTTTCAACACTATCACAAGTGCAAAAAGTGTTTTTTCCACACTAATACAAGTGCAAAAGTGGTTTCCTGCACCAACACAAGTGCGAAAAGCGGTTTTTCAACACTAACACAAGTGTGAAAAGTGGTTTTTCAACACTATCACAAGTGCAAAAAGTGTTTTTTCCACACTAATACAAGTGCAAAAGTGGTTTCCTGCACCAACACAAGTGCGAAAAGTGGTTTTTCAACACTAACACAAGTGCGAAAAGTGGTTTTTCAACACTAACACAAGTGCGAAAAGTGGTTTTTCAACACTATCACAAGTGCAAAAAGTGTTTTTTCCACACTAATACAAGTGCAAAAGTGGTTTCCTGCACCAACACAAGTGCGAAAAGTGGTTTTTCAACACTAACACAAGTGCGAAAAGTGGTTTTTCAACACTAACACAAGTGCGAAAAGTGGTTTTTCCACACTAATACAAGTGCAAACGTGGTTTCCTGCACCAACACAAGTGCGAAAAGTGGTTTTTCAACACTAACACAACTGCAAAAAGTGGTTTTTCAACACTAACACAAGTGCGAAAAGTGGTTTTTCAACACTAACCCAAGTGCGAAAAGTGGTTTTCCACACTAATACAAGTGCAAAAGTGGTTTCCTGCACCAACACAAGTGCGAAAAGTGGTTTTTCAACACTAACACAAGTGTGAAAAGTGGTTTTTCAACACTATCACAAGTGCAAAAAGTGTTTTTTCCACACTAATACAAGTGCAAAAGTGGTTTCCTGCACCAACACAAGTGCGAAAAGTGGTTTTTCAACACTAACACAAGTGCGAAAAGTGGTTTTCAACACTAACACAAGTGCGAAAAGTGGTTTTTCCACACTAATACAAGTGCAAAAGTGGTTTCCTGCACCAACACAAGTGCGAAAAGTGGTTTTTCAACACTAACACAAGTGCAAAAAGTGGTTTTCAACACTAACACAAGTGCGAAAAGTGGTTTTTCAACACTAACCCAAGTGCGAAAAGTGGTTTTTCCACACTAATACAAGTGCAAAAGTGGTTTCCTGCACCAACACAAGTGCGAAAAGTGGTTTTTCAACACTAACATAAGTGTGAAAAGTGGTTTTTCAAGACTATCAAGTGCAAAAAGTGTTTTTCCACACTAATACAAGTGCAAAAGTGGTTTCCTGCACCAACACAAGTGCGAAAAGTGGTTTTTCAACACTAACACAAGTGCGAAAAGTGGTTTTTCAACACTAACACAATTGCGAAAAGTGGTTTTTCAACACTATCACAAGTGCAAAAAGTGTTTTTTCCACACTAATACAAGTGCAAAAGTGGTTTCCTGCACCAACCCAAGTGCGAAAAGTGGTTTTTCAACAATAACACAAGTGCGAAAAGTGGTTTTTCAACACTAACACAAGTGCGAAAAGTGGTTTTTCAACACTATCACAAGTGCAAAAAGTGTTTTTTCCACACTAATACAAGTGCAAAAGTGGTTTCCTGCACCAACACAAGTGCGAAAAGTGGTTTTTCAACACTAACACAAGTGCGAAAAGTGGTTTTTCAACACTAACACAAGTGCGAATAGTGGTTTTTCCACACTAATACAAGTGCAAAAGTGGTTTCCTGCACCAACACAAGTGCGAAAAGTGGTTTTTCAACACTAACACAAGTGCAAAAAGTGGTTTTCAACACTAACACAAGTGCGAAAAGTGGTTTTTCAACACTAACCCAAGTGCGAAAAGTGGTTTTTCCACACTAATACAAGTGCAAAAGTGGTTTCCTGCACCAACACAAGTGCGAAAAGTGGTTTTTCAACACTAACACAAGTGTGAAAAGTGGTTTTTCAACACTATCAAGTGCAAAAAGTGTTTTTTCCACACTAATACAAGTGCAAAAGTGGTTTCCTGCACCAACACAAGTGCGAAAAGTGGTTTTTCAACACTAACACAAGTGCGAAAAGTGGTTTTTCAACACTAACACAATTGCGAAAAGTGGTTTTTCAACACTATCACAAGTGCAAAAAGTGTTTTTTCCACACTAATACAAGTGCAAAAGTGGTTTCCTGCACCAACACAAGTGCGAAAAGTGGTTTTTCAACAATAACACAAGTGCGAAAAGTGGTTTTTCAACACTAACACAAGTGCGAAAAGTGGTTTTTCAACACTATCACAAGTGCAAAAAGTGTTTTTTCCACACTAATACAAGTGCAAAAGTGGTTTCCTGCACCAACACAAGTGCGAAAAGTGGTTTTTCAACACTAACACAAGTGCGAAAAGTGGTTTTTCAACACTAACACAAGTGCGAAAAGTGTTTTTTCCACACTAATACAAGTGCAAAAGTGGTTTTCTGCACCAACACAAGTGCGAAAAGTGGTTTTTCAACACTAACACAAGTGTGAAAAGTGGTTTTTCAACACTATCACAAGTGCAAAAAGTGTTTTTTCCACACTAATACAAGTGCAAAAGTGGTTTCCTGCACCAACACAAGTGCTAAAAGTGGTTTTTCAACACTAACACAAGTGCGAAAAGTGGTTTTTCAACACTATCACAAGTGCAAAAAGTGTTTTTTCCACACTAATACAAGTGCAAAAGTGGTTTCTTGCACCAACACAAGTGCGAAAAGTGGTTTTTCAACAATAACACAAGTGCGAAAAGTGGTTTTTCAACACTAACACAAGTGCGAAAAGTGGGTTTTCAACACTATCACAAGTGCAAAAAGTGTTTTTTCCACACTAATACAAGTGCAAAAGTGGTTTCCTGCACCAACACAAGCGCGAAAAGTGGTTTTTCAACACTAACACAAGTGCGAAAAGTGTTTTTTCAACACTAACACAAGTGCGAAAAGTGGTTTTTCCACACTATCACAAGTGCAAAAAGTGTTTTTTCCACACTAATACAAGTGCAAAAGTGGTTTCCTGCACCAACACAAGTGTGAAAAGTGGTTTTTCAACACTAACACAAGTGCGAAAAGTGGTTTTTCAACACTAACACAAGTGCAAAAAGTGGTTTTTCAACACTATCACAAGTGCAAAAAGTGTTTTTTCCACACTAATACAAGTGCAAAAGTGGTTTCCTGCACCAACACAAGTGCGAAAAGTGGTTTTTCAACACTAACACAAGTGCGAAAAGTGGTTTTTAACACTATCACAAGTGCAAAAAGTGTTTTTTCCACACTAATACAAGTGCAAAAGTGGTTTCCTGCACCAACACAAGTGCGAAAAGTGGTTTTTCAACACTATCACAAGTGCAAAAAGTGTTTTTTCCACACTAATACAAGTGCAAAAGTGGTTTCCTGCACCAACACAAGTGCAAAAAGTGGTTTTTCAACACTAACACAAGTGCGAAAAGTGGTCTTTCAACACTAACACAAGTGCGAAAAGTGGTTTTTCAACACTAACACAAGTGCGAAAAGTGGTTTTTCCACACTATCACAAGTGCAAAAAGTGTTTTTTCCACACTAATACAAGTGCAAAAGTGGTTTCCTGCACCAACACAAGTGTGAAAAGTGGTTTTTCAACACTAACACAAGTGCGAAAAGTGGTTTTTCAACACTAACACAAGTGCAAAAAGTGGTTTTTCAACACTATCACAAGTGCAAAAAGTGTTTTATCCACACTAATACAAGTGCAAAAGTGGTTTCCTGCACCAACACAAGTGCGAAAAGCGGTTTTTCAACACTAACACAAGTGTGAAAAGTGGTTTTTCAACACTATCACAAGTGCAAAAAGTGTTTTTTCCACACTAATACAAGTGCAAAAGTGGTTTCCTGCACCAACACAAGTGCGAAAAGTGGTTTTTCAACACTAACACAAGTGCGAAAAGTGGTTTTTCAACACTAACACAAGTGCGAAAAGTGGTTTTTCAACACTATCACAAGTGCAAAAAGTGTTTTTTCCACACTAATACAAGTGCAAAAGTGGTTTCCTGCACCAACACAAGTGCGAAAAGTGGTTTTTCAACACTAACACAAGTGCGAAAAGTGGTTTTTCAACACTAACACAAGTGCGAAAAGTGGTTTTTCTACACTAATACAAGTGCAAACGTGGTTTCCTGCACCAACACAAGTGCGAAAAGTGGTTTTTCAACACTAACACAACTGCAAAAAGTGGTTTTTCAACACTAACACAAGTGCGAAAAGTGGTTTTTCAACACTAACCCAAGTGCGAAAAGTGGTTTTCCACACTAATACAAGTGCAAAAGTGGTTTCCTGCACCAACACAAGTGCGAAAAGTGGTTTTTCAACACTAACACAAGTGTGAAAAGTGGTTTTTCAACACTATCACAAGTGCAAAAAGTGTTTTTTCCACACTAATACAAGTGCAAAAGTGGTTTCCTGCACCAACACAAGTGCGAAAAGTGGTTTTTCAACACTAACACAAGTGCGAAAAGTGGTTTTCAACACTAACACAAGTGCGAAAAGTGGTTTTTCCACACTAATACAAGTGCAAAAGTGGTTTCCTGCACCAACACAAGTGCGAAAAGTGGTTTTTCAACACTAACACAAGTGCAAAAAGTGGTTTTCAACACTAACACAAGTGCGAAAAGTGGTTTTTCAACACTAACCCAAGTGCGAAAAGTGGTTTTTCCACACTAATACAAGTGCAAAAGTGGTTTCCTGCACCAACACAAGTGCGAAAAGTGGTTTTTCAACACCAACACAAGTGTGAAAAGTGGTTTTTCAAGACTATCAAGTGCAAAAAGTGTTTTTTTCCACACTAATACAAGTGCAAAAGTGGTTTCCTGCACCAACACAAGTGCGAAAAGTGGTTTTTCAACACTAACACAAGTGCGAAAAGTGGTTTTTCAACACTAACACAATTGCGAAAAGTGGTTTTTCAACACTATCACAAGTGCAAAAAGTGTTTTTTCCACACTAATACAAGTGCAAAAGTGGTTTCCTGCACCAACACAAGTGCGAAAAGTGGTTTTTCAACAATAACACAAGTGCGAAAAGTGGTTTTTCAACACTAACACAAGTGCGAAAAGTGGTTTTTCAACACTATCACAAGTGCAAAAAGTGTTTTTTCCACACTAATACAAGTGCAAAAGTGGTTTCCTGCACCAACACAAGTTCGAAAAGTGGTTTTTCAACACTAACACAAGTGCGAAAAGTGGTTTTTCAACACTAACACAAGTGCGAATAGTGGTTTTTCCACACTAATACAAGTGCAAAAGTGGTTTCCTGCACCAACACAAGTGCGAAAAGTGGTTTTTCAACACTAACACAAGTGCGAAAAGTGGTTTTTCAACACTAACACAAGTGCGAAAAGTGTTTTTTCCACACTAATACAAGTGCAAAAGTGGTTTCCTGCACCAACACAAGTGCTAAAAGTGGTTTTTCAACACTAACACAAGTGCGAAAAGTGGTTTTTCAACACTATCACAAGTGGAAAAAGTGTTTTTTCCACACTAATACAAGTGCAAAAGTGGTTTCTTGCACCAACACAAGTGCGAAAAGTGGTTTTTCAACAATAACACAAGTGCGAAAAGTGGTTTTTCAACACTAACACAAGTGCGAAAAGTGGTTTTTCAACACTATCACAAGTGCAAAAAGTGTTTTTTCCACACTAATACAAGTGCAAAAGTGGTTTCCTGCACCAACACAAGCGCGAAAAGTGGTTTTTCAACACTAACACAAGTGCGAAAAGTGGTTTTTCAACACTAACACAAGTGCGAAAAGTGGATTTTCCACACTATCACAAGTGCAAAAAGTGTTTTTTCCACACTAATACAAGTGCAAAAGTGGTTTCCTGCACCAACACAAGTGTGAAAAGTGGTTTTTCAACACTAACACAAGTGCGAAAAGTGGTTTTTCAACACTAACACAAGTGCAAAAAGTGGTTTTTCAACACTATCACAAGTGCAAAAAGTGTTTTTTCCACACTAATACAAGTGCAAAAGTGGTTTCCTGCACCAACACAAGTGCGAAAAGTGGTTTTTCAACACTAACACAAGTGCGAAAAGTGGTTTTTCAACACTATCACAAGTGCAAAAAGTGTTTTTTCCACACTAATACAAGTGCAAAAGTGGTTTCCTGCATCAACACAAGTGCGAAAAGTGGTTTTTCAACACTATCACAAGTGCAAAAAGTGTTTTTTCCACACTAATACAAGTGCAAAAGTGATTTCCTGCACCAACACAAGTGCGAAAAGTGGTTTTTCAACACTAACACAAGTGCGAAAAGTGGTTTTTCAACACTAACACAAGTGCGAAAAGTGTTTTTTCCACACTAATACAAGTGCAAAAGTGGTTTCCTGCACCAACACAAGTGCGAAAAGTGCTTTTTCAACACTAACACAAGTGCGAAAAGTGGTTTTTCAACACTATCACAAGTGCAAAAAGTGTTTTTTCCACACTAATACAAGTGCAAAAGTGGTTTCCTGCACCAACACAAGTGCGAAAAGTGGTTTTTCAACACTAACACAAGTGCGAAAAGTGGTTTTTCAACACTAACACAAGTGCGAAAAGTGGTTTTTCAACACTATCACAAGTGCAAAAAGTGTTTTTTCCACACTAATACAAGTGCAAAAGTGGTTTTCTGCACCAACACAAGTGCGAAAAGTGGTTTTTCAACACTAACACAAGTGCGAAAAGTGGTTTTTCAACACTAACACAGGTGCGAAAAGTGGTTTTTCAACACTATCACAAGTGCAAAAAGTGTTTTTTCCACACTAATACAAGTGCAAAAGTGGTTTCCTGCACCAACACAAGTGCGAAAAGTGGTTTTTCAACACTAACACAAGTGCGAAAAGTGGTTTTTCAACACTAACACAAGTGCGAAAAGTGGTTTTTCCACACTAATACAAGTGCAAAAGTGGTTTCCTGCACCAACACAAGTGCGAAAAGTGGTTTTTCAACACTAACACAAGTGCGAAAAGTGGTTTTTCAACACTATCACAAGTGCAAAAAGTGTTTTTTCCACACTAATACAAGTGCAAAAGTGGTTTCCTGCACCAACACAAGCGCGAAAAGTGGTTTTTCAACACTAACACAAGTGCGAAAAGTGGTTTTTCAACACTAACACAAGTGCGAAAAGTGGTTTTTCCACACTAATACAAGTGCAAAAGTGGTTTCCTGCACCAACACAAGTGCGAAAAGTGGTTTTTCAACACTAACACAAGTGCAAAAAGTCGTTTTTCAATACTAACACAAGTGCGAAAAGTGGTTTTTCAACACTATCACAAGTGCAAAAAGTGTTTTTTCCACACTAATACAAGTGCAAAAGTGGTTTTCTGCACCAACACAAGTGCGAAAAGTGGTTTTTCAACACTAACACAAGTGCGAAAAGTGGTTTTTCAACACTATCACAAGTGCAAAAAGTGTTTTTTCCACACTAATACAAGTGCAAAAGTGGTTTCCTGCACCAACACAAGTACGAAAAGTGGTTTTTCAACACTAACACAAGTGCGAAAAGTGGTTTTTCAACACTAACACAAGTGCGAAAAGTGGTTTTTCCACACTAATACAAGTGCAAAAGTGGTTTCCTGCACCAACACAAGTGCGAAAAGTGGTTTTTCAACACTAACACAAGTGCAAAAAGTGGTTTTCAACACTAACACAAGTGCAAAAAGTGTTTTTTCCACACTAATACAAGTGCAAAAGTGGTTTCCTGCAACAACACAAGTGCGAAAAGTGGTTTTTCAACACTAACACAAGTGCGAAAAGTGGTTTTTCAACACTAACACAAGTGCGAAAAGTGGTTTTTCCACACTAATACAAGTGCAAAAGTGGTTTCCTGCACCAACACAAGTGCGAAAAGTGGTTTTTCAACACTAACACAAGTGCGAAAAGTGGTTTTTCAACACTATCACAAGTGCAAAAAGTGTTTTTTCCACAGTAATACAAGTGCAAAAGTGGTTTCCTGCAACAACACAAGTGCGAAAAGTGGTTTTTCAACACTAACACAAGTGCGAAAAGTGGTTTTTCAACACTAACACAAGTGCGAAAAGTGGTTTTTCCACACTAATACAAGTGCAAAAGTGGTTTCCTGCACCAACACAAGTGCGAAAAGTGGTTTTTCAACACTAACACAAGTGCGAAAAGTGGTTTTTCAACACGAACACAAGTGCGAAAAGTGGTTTTTCAACACTAACACAAGTGCAAAAAGTGGTTTTTCAACACTATCACAAGTGCAAAAAGTGTTTTTTCCACACTAATACAAGTGCAAAAGTGGTTTCCTGCACCAACACAAGTGCGAAAAGCGGTTTTTCAACACTAACACAAGTGTGAAAAGTGGTTTTTCAACACTATCACAAGTGCAAAAAGTGTTTTTTCCACACTAATACAAGTGCAAAAGTGGTTTCCTGCACCAACACAAGTGCGAAAAGTGGTTTTTCATCACTAACACAAGTGCGAAAAGTGGTTTTTCAACACTAACACAAGTGCGAAAAGTGGTTTTTCAACACTATCACAAGTGCAAAAAGTGTTTTTTCCACACTAATACAAGTGCAAAAGTGGTTTCCTGCACCAACACAAGTGCGAAAAGTGGTTTTTCAACACTAACACAAGTGCGAAAAGTGGTTTTTCAACACTAACACAAGTGCGAAAAGTGGTTTTTCCACACTAATACAAGTGCAAACGTGGTTTCCTGCACCAACACAAGTGCGAAAAGTGGTTTTTCAACACTAACACAACTGCAAAAAGTGGTTTTTCAACACTAACACAAGTGCGAAAAGTGGTTTTTCAACACTAACCCAAGTGCGAAAAGTCGTTTTTCCACACTAATACAAGTGCAAAAGTGGTTTCCTGCACCAACACAAGTGCGAAAAGTGGTTTTTCAACACTAACACAAGTGTGAAAAGTGGTTTTTCAACACTATCACAAGTGCAAAAAGTGTTTTTTCCACACTAATACAAGTGCAAAAGTGGTTTCCTGCACCAACACAAGTGCGAAAAGTGGTTTTTCAACACTAACACAAGTGCGAAAAGTGGTTTTCAACACTAACACAAGTGCGAAAAGTGGTTTTTCCACACTAATACAAGTGCAAAAGTGGTTTCCTGCACCAACACAAGTGCGAAAAGTGGTTTTTCAACACTAACACAAGTGCAAAAAGTGGTTTTCAACACTAACACAAGTGCGAAAAGTGGTTTTTCAACACTAACCCAAGTGCGAAAAGTGGTTTTTCCACACTAATACAAGTGCAAAAGTGGTTTCCTGCACGAACACAAGTGCGAAAAGTGGTTTTTCAACGCTAACACAAGTGTGAAAAGTGGTTTTTCAACACTATCAAGTGCAAAAAGTGTTATTTCCACACTAATACAAGTGCAAAAGTGGTTTCCTGCACCAACACAAGTGCGAAAAGTGGTTTTTCAACACTAACACAAGTGCGAAAAGTGGTTTTTCAACACTAACACAATTGCGAAAAGTGGTTTTTCAACACTATCACAAGTGCAAAAAGTGTTTTTTCCACACTAATACAAGTGCAAAAGTGGTTTCCTGCACCAACACAAGTGCGAAAAGTGGTTTTTCAACAATAACACAAGTGCGAAAAGTGGTTTTTCAACACTAACACAAGTGCGAAAAGTGGTTTTTCAACACTATCACAAGTGCAAAAAGTGTTTTTTCCACACTAATACAAGTGCAAAAGTGGTTTCCTGCACCAACACAAGTGCGAAAAGTGGTTTTTCAACACTAACACAAGTGCGAAAAGTGGTTTTTCAACACTAACACAAGTGCGAATAGTGGTTTTTCCACACTAATACAAGTGCAAAAGTGGTTTCCTGCACCAACACAAGTGCGAAAAGTGGTTTTTCAACACTAACACAAGTGCGAAAAGTGGTTTTTCAACACTAACACAAGTGCGAAAAGTGTTTTTTCCACACTAATACAAGTGCAAAAGTGGTTTCTTGCACCAACACAAGTGCGAAAAGTGGTTTTTCAACAATAACACAAGTGCGAAAAGTGGTTTTTCAACACTATCACAAGTGCAAAAAGTGTTTTTTCCACACTAATACAAGTGCAAAAGTGGTTTCCTGCACCAACACAAGCGCGAAAAGTGGTTTTTCAACACTAACACAAGTGCGAAAAGTGGTTTTTCAACACTAACACAAGTGCGAAAAGTGGATTTTCCACACTATCACAAGTGCAAAAAGTGTTTTTTCCACACTAATACAAGTGCAAAAGTGGTTTCCTGCACCAACACAAGTGCGAAAAGTGGTTTTTCAACACTAACACAAGTGCGAAAAGTGGTTTTTCAACACTATCACAAGTGCAAAAAGTGTTTTTTCCACACTAATACAAGTGCAAAAGTGGTTTCCTGCATCAACACAAGTGCGAAAAGTGGTTTTTCAACACTATCACAAGTGCAAAAAGTGTTTTTTCCACACTAATACAAGTGCAAAAGTGATTTCCTGCACCAACACAAGTGCGAAAAGTGGTTTTTCAACACTAACACAAGTGCGAAAAGTGGTTTTTCAACACTAACACAAGTGCGAAAAGTGTTTTTTCCACACTAATACAAGTGCAAAAGTGGTTTCCTGCACCAACACAAGTGCGAAAAGTGCTTTTTCAACACTAACACAAGTGCGAAAAGTGGTTTTTCAACACTATCACAAGTGCAAAAAGTGTTTTTTCCACACTAATACAAGTGCAAAAGTGGTTTCCTGCACCAACACAAGTGCGAAAAGTGGTTTTTCAACACTAACACAAGTGCGAAAAGTGGTTTTTCAACACTAACACAAGTGCGAAAAGTGGTTTTTCAACACTATCACAAGTGCAAAAAGTGTTTTTTCCACACTAATACAAGTGCAAAAGTGGTTTTCTGCACCAACACAAGTGCGAAAAGTGGTTTTTCAACACTAACACAAGTGCGAAAAGTGGTTTTTCAACACTAACACAGGTGCGAAAAGTGGTTTTTCAACACTATCACAAGTGCAAAAAGTGTTTTTTCCACACTAATACAAGTGCAAAAGTGGTTTACTGCACCAACACAAGTGCGAAAAGTGGTTTTTCAACACTAACACAAGTGCGAAAAGTGGTTTTTCAACACTAACACAAGTGCGAAAAGTGGTTTTTCCACACTAATACAAGTGCAAAAGTGGTTTCCTGCACCAACACAAGTGCGAAAAGTGGTTTTTCAACACTAACACAAGTGCGAAAAGTGGTTTTTCAACACTATTACAAGTGCAAAAAGTGTTTTTTCCACACTAATACAAGTGCAAAAGTGGTTTCCTGCACCAACACAAGCGCGAAAAGTGGTTTTTCAACACTAACACAAGTGCGAAAAGTGGTTTTTCAACACTAACACAAGTGCGAAAAGTGGTTTTTCCACACTAATACAAGTGCAAAAGTGGTTTCCTGCACCAACACAAGTGCGAAAAGTGGTTTTTCAACACTAACACAAGTGCAAAAAGTCGTTTTTCAATACTAACACAAGTGCGAAAAGTGGTTTTTCAACACTATCACAAGTGCAAAAAGTGTTTTTTCCACACTAATACAAGTGCAAAAGTGGTTTTCTGCACCAACACAAGTGCGAAAAGTGGTTTTTCAACACTAACACAAGTGCGAAAAGTGGTTTTTCAACACTATCACAAGTGCAAAAAGTGTTTTTTCCACACTAATACAAGTGCAAAAGTGGTTTCCTGCACCAACACAAGTACGAAAAGTGGTTTTTCAACACTAACACAAGTGCGAAAAGTGGTTTTTCAACACTAACACAAGTGCGAAAAGTGGTTTTTCCACACTAATACAAGTGCAAAAGTGGTTTCCTGCACCAACACAAGTGCGAAAAGTGGTTTTTCAACACTAACACAAGTGCAAAAAGTGGTTTTCAACACTAACACAAGTGCAAAAAGTGTTTTTTCCACACTAATACAAGTGCAAAAGTGGTTTCCTGCAACAACACAAGTGCGAAAAGTGGTTTTTCAACACTAACACAAGTGCGAAAAGTGGTTTTTCAACACTAACACAAGTGCGAAAAGTGGTTTTTCCACACTAATACAAGTGCAAAAGTGGTTTACTGCACCAACACAAGTGCGAAAAGTGGTTTTTCAACACTAACACAAGTGCGAAAAGTGGTTTTTCAACACTATCACAAGTGCAAAAAGTGTTTTTTCCACAGTAATACAAGTGCAAAAGTGGTTTCCTGCAACAACACAAGTGCGAAAAGTGGTTTTTCAACACTAACACAAGTGCGAAAAGTGGTTTTTCAACACTAACACAAGTGCGAAAAGTGGTTTTTCCACACTAATACAAGTGCAAAAGTGGTTTCCTGCACCAACACAAGTGCGAAAAGTGGTTTTTCAACACTAACACAAGTGCGAAAAGTGGTTTTTCAACACTAACACAAGTGCGAAAAGTGGTTTTTCAACACTAACACAAGTGCAAAAAGTGGTTTTTCAACACTATCACAAGTGCAAAAAGTGTTTTTTCCACACTAATACAAGTGCAAAAGTGGTTTCCTGCACCAACACAAGTGCGAAAAGCGGTTTTTCAACACTAACACAAGTGTGAAAAGTGGTTTTTCAACACTATCACAAGTGCAAAAAGTGTTTTTTCCACACTAATACAAGTGCAAAAGTGGTTTCCTGCACCAACACAAGTGCGAAAAGTGGTTTTTCAACACTAACACAAGTGCGAAAAGTGGTTTTTCAACACTAACACAAGTGCGAAAAGTGGTTTTTCAACACTATCACAAGTGCAAAAAGTGTTTTTTCCACACTAATACAAGTGCAAAAGTGGTTTCCTGCACCAACACAAGTGCGAAAAGTGGTTTTTCAACACTAACACAAGTGCGAAAAGTGGTTTTTCAACACTAACACAAGTGCGAAAAGTGGTTTTTCCACACTAATACAAGTGCAAACGTGGTTTCCTGCACCAACACAAGTGCGAAAAGTGGTTTTTCAACACTAACACAACTGCAAAAAGTGGTTTTTCAACACTAACACAAGTGCGAAAAGTGGTTTTTCAACACTAACCCAAGTGCGAAAAGTGGTTTTTCCACACTAATACAAGTGCAAAAGTGGTTTCCTGCACCAACACAAGTGCGAAAAGTGGTTTTTCAACACTAACACAAGTGTGAAAAGTGGTTTTTCAACACTATCACAAGTGCAAAAAGTGTTTTTTCCACACTAATACAAGTGCAAAAGTGGTTTCCTGCACCAACACAAGTGCGAAAAGTGGTTTTTCAACACTAACACAAGTGCGAAAAGTGGTTTTCAACACTAACACAAGTGCGAAAAGTGGTTTTTCCACACTAATACAAGTGCAAAAGTGGTTTCCTGCACCAACACAAGTGCGAAAAGTGGTTTTTCAACACTAACACAAGTGCAAAAAGTGGTTTTCAACACTAACACAAGTGCGAAAAGTGGTTTTTCAACACTAACCCAAGTGCGAAAAGTGGTTTTTCCACACTAATACAAGTGCAAAAGTGGTTTCCTGCACGAACACAAGTGCGAAAAGTGGTTTTTCAACGCTAACACAAGTGTGAAAAGTGGTTTTTCAACACTATCAAGTGCAAAAAGTGTTTTTTCCACACTAATACAAGTGCAAAAGTGGTTTCCTGCACCAACACAAGTGCGAAAAGTGGTTTTTCAACACTAACACAAGTGCGAAAAGTGGTTTTTCAACACTAACACAATTGCGAAAAGTGGTTTTTCAACACTATCACAAGTGCAAAAAGTGTTTTTTCCACACTAATACAAGTGCAAAAGTGGTTTCCTGCACCAACACAAGTGCGAAAAGTGGTTTTTCAACAATAACACAAGTGCGAAAAGTGGTTTTTCAACACTAACACAAGTGCGAAAAGTGGTTTTTCAACACTATCACAAGTGCAAAAAGTGTTTTTTCCACACTAATACAAGTGCAAAAGTGGTTTCCTGCACCAACACAAGTGCGAAAAGTGGTTTTTCAACACTAACACAAGTGCGAAAAGTGGTTTTTCAACACTAACACAAGTGCGAATAGTGGTTTTTCCACACTAATACAAGTGCAAAAGTGGTTTCCTGCACCAACACAAGTGCGAAAAGTGGTTTTTCAACACTAACACAAGTGCGAAAAGTGGTTTTTCAACACTAACACAAGTGCGAAAAGTGTTTTTTCCACACTAATACAAGTGCAAAAGTGGTTTCTTGCACCAACACAAGTGCGAAAAGTGGTTTTTCAACAATAACACAAGTGCGAAAAGTGGTTTTTCAACACTATCACAAGTGCAAAAAGTGTTTTTTCCACACTAATACAAGTGCAAAAGTGGTTTCCTGCACCAACACAAGCGCGAAAAGTGGTTTTTCAACACTAACACAAGTGCGAAAAGTGGTTTTTCAACACTAACACAAGTGCGAAAAGTGGATTTTCCACACTATCACAAGTGCAAAAAGTGTTTTTTCCACACTAATACAAGTGCAAAAGTGGTTTCCTGCACCAACACAAGTGTGAAAAGTGGTTTTTCAACACTAACACAAGTGCGAAAAGTGGTTTTTCAACACTAACACAAGTGCAAAAAGTGGTTTTTCAACACTATCACAAGTGCAAAAAGTGTTTTTTCCACACTAATACAAGTGCAAAAGTGGTTTCCTGCACCAACACAAGTGCGAAAAGTGGTTTTTCAACACTAACACAAGTGCGAAAAGTGGTTTTTCAACACTATCACAAGTGCAAAAAGTGTTTTTTCCACACTAATACAAGTGCAAAAGTGGTTTCCTGCATCAACACAAGTGCGAAAAGTGGTTTTTCAACACTATCACAAGTGCAAAAAGTGTTTTTTCCACACTAATACAAGTGCAAAAGTGATTTCCTGCACCAACACAAGTGCGAAAAGTGGTTTTTCAACACTAACACAAGTGCGAAAAGTGGTTTTTTCAACACTAACACAAGTGCGAAAAGTGTTTTTTTCCACACTAATACAAGTGCAAAAGTGGTTTCCTGCACCACACAAGTGCGAAAAGTGCTTTTCAACACTAACACAAGTGCGAAGAAAGATGGTTTTTCAACACTATCACAAGTGCAAAAAGTGTTTTTTCCACACTAATACAAGTGCAAAAGTGGTTTCCTGCACCAACACAAGTGCGAAAAGTGGTTTTTCAACACTAATACAAGTGCGAAAAGTGGTTTTTCAACACTAACACAAGTGCGAAAAGTGGTTTTTCAACACTATCACAAGTGCAAAAAGTGTTTTTTCCACACTAATACAAGTGCAAAAGTGGTTTTCTGCACCAACACAAGTGCGAAAAGTGGTTTTTCAACACTAACACAAGTGCGAAAAGTGGTTTTTCAACACTAACACAGGTGCGAAAAGTGGTTTTTCAACACTATCACAAGTGCAAAAAGTGTTTTTTCCACACTAATACAAGTGCAAAAGTGGTTTCCTGCACCAACACAAGTGCGAAAAGTGGTTTTTCAACACTAACACAAGTGCGAAAAGTGGTTTTTCAACACTAACACAAGTGCAAAAGTGGTTTTTTCCACACTAATACAAGTGCAAAAGTGGTTTCCTGCACCAACACAAGTGCGGAAAGTGGTTTTTCAACACTAACACAAGTGCGAAAAGTGGTTTTTCAACACTATCACAAGTGCAAAAAGTGTTTTTTTCCACACTAATACAAGTGCAAAAGTGGTTTCCTGCACCAACACAAGCACGAAAAGTGGTTTTTCAACACTAACACAAGTGCGAAAAGTGGTTTTTCAACACTAACACAAGTGCGAAAAGTGGTTTTTCCACACTAATACAAGTGCAAAAGTGGTTTTCTGCACCAACACAAGTGCGAAAAGTGGTTTTTCAACACTAACACAAGTGCGAAAAGTGGTTTTTCAACACTATCACAAGTGCAAAAAGTGTTTTTTCCACACTAATACAAGTGCAAAAGTGGTTTCCTGCACCAACACAAGTACGAAAAGTGGTTTTTCAACACTAACACAAGTGCGAAAAGTGGTTTTTCAACACTAACACAAGTGCGAAAAGTGGTTTTTCCACACTAATACAAGTGCAAAAGTGGTTTCCTGCACCAACACAAGTGCGAAAAGTGGTTTTTCAACACTAACACAAGTGCAAAAGTGGTTTTCAACACTAACACAAGTGCAAAAAGTGTTTTTTCCACACTAATACAAGTGCAAAAGTGGTTTCCTGCAACAACACAAGTGCGAAAAGTGGTTTTTCAACACTAACACAATGTGCGAAAAGTGGTTTTTCAACACTAACACAAGTGCGAAAAGTGGTTTTCCACACTAATACAAGTGCAAAAGTGGTTTCCTGCACCAACACAAGTGCGAAAAGTGGTTTTTCAACACTAACACAAGTGCGAAAAGTGGTTTTTCAACACTATCACAAGTGCAAAAAGTGTTTTTTCCACAGTAATACAAGTGCAAAAGTGGTTTCCTGCAACAACACAAGTGCGAAAAAGTGGTTTTTCAACACTAACACAAGTGCGAAAAGTGGTTTTTCAACACTAACACAAGTGCGAAAAGTGGTTTTTCCACACTAATACAAGTGCAAAAGTGGTTTCCTGCACCAACACAAGTGCGAAAAGTGGTTTTTCAACACTAACACAAGTGCGAAAAGTGGTTTTTCAACACTAACACAAGTGCGAAAAGTGGTTTTTCAACACTAACACAAGTGCAAAAAGTGGTTTTTCAACACTATCACAAGTGCAAAAAGTGTTTTTTCCACACTAATACAAGTGCAAAAGTGGTTTCCTGCACCAACACAAGTGCGAAAAGCGGTTTTTCACACTAACACAAGTGTGAAAAGTGGTTTTTCAACACTATCACAAGTGCAAAAAGTGTTTTTTCCACACTAATACAAGTGCAAAAGTGGTTTCCTGCACCAACACAAGTGCGAAAAGTGGTTTTTCAACACTAACACAAGTGCGAAAAGTGGTTTTTCAACACTAACACAAGTGCGAAAAGTGGTTTTTCAACACTATCACAAGTGCAAAAAGTGTTTTTTCCACACTAATACAAGTGCAAAAGTGGTTTCCTGCACCAACACAAGTGCGAAAAGTGGTTTTTCAACACTAACACAAGTGCGAAAAGTGGTTTTTCAACACTAACACAAGTGCGAAAAGTGGTTTTTCCACACTAATACAAGTGCAAACGTGGTTTCCTGCACCAACACAAGTGCGAAAAGTGGTTTTTCAACACTAACACAACTGCAAAAAGTGGTTTTTCAACACTAACACAAGTGCGAAAAGTGGTTTTTCAACACTAACCCAAGTGCGAAAAGTGGTTTTTTCCACACTAATACAAGTGCAAAAGTGGTTTCCTGCACCAACACAAGTGCGAAAAGTGGTTTTTCAACACTAACACAAGTGTGAAAAGTGGTTTTTCAACACTATCACAAGTGCAAAAAGTGTTTTTTCCACACTAATACAAGTGCAAAAGTGGTTTCCTGCACCAACACAAGTGCGAAAAGTGGTTTTTCAACACTAACACAAGTGCGAAAGTGGTTTTCAACACTAACACAAGTGCGAAAAGTGGTTTTTCCACACTAATACAAGTGCAAAAGTGGTTTCCTGCACCAACACAAGTGCGAAAAGTGGTTTTTCAACACTAACACAAGTGCAAAAAGTGGTTTTCAACACTAACACAAGTGCGAAAAGTGGTTTTTCAACACTAACCCAAGTGCGAAAAGTGGTTTTTCACACTAATACAAGTGCAAAAGTGGTTTCTGCACCAACACAAGTGCGAAAAGTGGTTTTTCAATGCTAACACAAGTGTGAAAAGTGGTTTTTCAACACTATCAAGTGCAAAAAGTGTTTTTTCCACACTAATACAAGTGCAAAAGTGGTTTCCTGCACCAACACAAGTGTGAAAAGTGGTTTTTCAACACTAACACAAGTGCGAAAAGTGGTTTTTGCAACACTAACACAATTGCGAAAAGTGGTTTTTCAACACTATCACAAGTGCAAAAAGTGTTTTTTCCACACTAATACAAGTGCAAAAGTGGTTTCCTGCACCAACACAAGTGCGAAAAGTGGTTTTTCAACAATAACACAAGTGCGAAAAGTGGTTTTTCAACACTAACACAAGTGCGAAAAGTGGTTTTTCAACACTATCACAAGTGCAAAAAGTGTTTTTTCCACACTAATACAAGTGCAAAAGTGGTTTCCTGCACAACACAAGTGCGAAAAGTGGTTTTTCAACACTAACACAAGTGCGAAAAGTGGTTTTTCAACACTAACACAAGTGCGAATAGTGGTTTTTCCACACTAATACAAGTGCAAAAGTGGTTTCCTGCACCAACACAAGTGCGAAAAGTGGTTTTTCAACACTAACACAAGTGCGAAAAGTGATTTTTCAACACTAACACAAGTGCGAAAAGTGTTTTTTCCACACTAATACAAGTGCAAAAGTGGTTTCCTGCACCAACACAAGTGCTAAAAGTGGTTTTTCAACACTAACACAAGTGCGAAAAGTGGTTTTTCAACACTATCACAAGTGAAAAATTGTTTTTTCCACACTAATACAAGTGCAAAAGTGGTTTCTTGCACCAACACAAGTGCGAAAAGTGGTTTTCAACAATAACACAAGTGCGAAAAGTGGTTTTTCAACACTAACACAAGTGCGAAAAGTGGTTTTTCAACACTATCACAAGTGCAAAAAGTGTTTTTTCCACACTAATACAAGTGCAAAAGTGGTTTCCTGCACCAACACAAGCGCAAAAAGTGGTTTTTTCAACACTAACACAAGTGCGAATAGTGGTTTTTCCACACTAATACAAGTGCAAAAGTGGTTTCCTGCACCAACACAAGTGCGAAAAGTGGTTTTTCAACACTAACACAAGTGCGAAAAGTGGTTTTTCAACACTAACACAAGTGCGAAAAGTGTTTTTTCCACACTAATACAAGTGCAAAAGTGGTTTCCTGCACCAACACAAGTGCTAAAAGTGGTTTTTCAACACTAACACAAGTGCGAAAAGTGGTTTTTCAACACTATCACAAGTGGAAAAAGTGTTTTTTCCACACTAATACAAGTGCAAAGTGGTTTCTTGCACCAACACAAGTGCGAAAGTGGTTTTTCAACAATAACACAAGTGCGAAAAGTGGTTTTCAACACTATCACAAGTGCAAAAAGTGTTTTTTCCACACTAATACAAGTGCAAAAGTGGTTTCCTGCACCAACACAAGCGCGAAAAGTGGTTTTTCAACACTAACACAAGTGCGAAAAGTGGTTTTTCAACACTAACACAAGTGCGAAAAGTGGATTTTCCACACTATCACAAGTGCAAAAAGTGTTTTTTCCACACTAATACAAGTGCAAAAGTGGTTTCCTGCACCAACACAAGTGTGAAAAGTGGTTTTTCAACACTAACACAAGTGCGAAAAGTGGTTTTTCAACACTAACACAAGTGCAAAAAGTGGTTTTTCAACACTATCACAAGTGCAAAAAGTGTTTTTTCCACACTAATACAAGTGCAAAAGTGGTTTCCTGCACCAACACAAGTGCGAAAAGTGGTTTTTCAACACTAACACAGTGCGAAAAGTGGTTTTTCAACACTATCACAAGTGCAAAAAGTGTTTTTTCCACACTAATACAAGTGCAAAAGTGGTTTCCTGCATCAACGCAAGTGCGAAAAGTGGTTTTTCAACACTATCACAAGTGCAAAAAGTGTTTTTTCCACACTAATACAAGTGCAAAGTGATTTCCTGCACCAACACAAGTGCGAAAAGTGGTTTTTCAACACTAACACAAGTGCGAAAAGTGGTTTTTCAACACTAACACAAGTGCGAAAAGTGTTTTTTCCACACTAATACAAGTGCAAAAGTGGTTTCCTGCACCAACACAAGTGCGAAAAGTGCTTTTTTCAACACTAACACAAGTGCGAAAAGTGGTTTTTCAACACTATCACAAGTGCAAAAAGTGTTTTTTCCACACTAATACAAGTGCAAAAGTGGTTTCCTGCACCAACACAAGTGCGAAAAGTGGTTTTTCAACACTAACACAAGTGCGAAAAGTGGTTTTTCAACACTAACACAAGTGCGAAAAGTGGTTTTTCAACACTATCACAAGTGCAAAAAGTGTTTTTTCCACACTAATACAAGTGCAAAAGTGGTTTTCTGCACCAACACAAGTGCGAAAGTGGTTTTTCAACACTAACACAAGTGCGAAAAGTGGTTTTTCAACACTAACACAGGTGCGAAAAGTGGTTTTTCAACACTATCACAAGTGCAAAAAGTGTTTTTTCCACACTAATACAAGTGCAAAAGTGGTTTCCTGCACCAACACAAGTGCGAAAAGTGGTTTTTCAACACTAACTAACACAAGTGCGAAAAGTGGTTTTTCAACACTAACACAAGTGCGAAAAGTGGTTTTTCAACACTATCACAAGTGCAAAAAGTGTTTTTTCCACACTAATACAAGTGCAAAAGTGGTTTTCTGCACCAACACAAGTGCGAAAAGTGGTTTTTCAACACTAACACAAGTGCGAAAAGTGGTTTTTCAACACTAACACAGGTGCGAAAAGTGGTTTTTCAACACTATCACAAGTGCAAAAAGTGTTTTTTCCACACTAATACAAGTGCAAAAGTGGTTTCCTGCACCAACACAAGTGCGAAAAGTGGTTTTTCAACACTAACACAAGTGCGAAAAGTGGTTTTTCAACACTAACACAAGTGCAAAAAGTGGTTTTTCCACACTAATACAAGTGCAAAAGTGGTTTCCTGCACCAACACAAGTGCGGAAAGTGGTTTTTCAACACTAACACAAGTGCGAAAAGTGGTTTTTCAACACTATCACAAGTGCAAAAAGTGTTTTTTCCACACTAATACAAGTGCAAAAGTGGTTTCCTGCACCAACACAAGCGCGAAAAGTGGTTTTTCAACACTAACACAAGTGCGAAAAGTGGTTTTCAACACT
Source organism: Myxine glutinosa (assembly GCF_964187855.1). NCBI lineage: Eukaryota > Metazoa > Chordata > Myxini > Myxiniformes > Myxinidae > Myxine > Myxine glutinosa. Next base: position 7,857 of record NW_027618914.1, on the reverse strand, counting down.
AACACAAGTGCGAAAAGTGGTTTTTCCACACTAATACAAGTGCAAAAGTGGTTTCCTGCACCAACACAAGTGCGAAAAGTGGTTTTTCAACACTAACACAAGTGCAAAAAGTCGTTTTTCAATACTAACACAAGTGCGAAAAGTGGTTTTTCAACACTATCACAAGTGCAAAAAGTGTTTTTTCCACACTAATACAAGTGCAAAAGTGGTTTTCTGCACCAACACAAGTGCGAAAAGTGGTTTTTCAACACTAACACAAGTGCGAAAAGTGGTTTTTCAACACTATCACAAGTGCAAAAAGTGTTTTTTCCACACTAATACAAGTGCAAAAGTGGTTTCCTGCACCAACACAAGTACGAAAAGTGGTTTTTCAACACTAACACAAGTGCGAAAAGTGGTTTTTCAACACTAACACAAGTGCGAAAAGTGGTTTTTCCACACTAATACAAGTGCAAAAGTGGTTTCCTGCACCAACACAAGTGCGAAAAGTGGTTTTTCAACACTAACACAAGTGCGAAAAGTGGTTTTTCAACACTATCACAAGTGGAAAAATTGTTTTTTCCACACTAATACAAGTGCAAAAGTGGTTTCTTGCACCAACACAAGTGCGAAAAGTGGTTTTTCAACAATAACACAAGTGCGAAAAGTGGTTTTTCAACACTAACACAAGTGCGAAAAGTGGTTTTTCAACACTATCACAAGTGCAAAAAGTGTTTTTTCCACACTAATACAAGTGCAAAAGTGGTTTCCTGCACCAACACAAGCGCAAAAAGTGGTTTTTCAACACTAACACAAGTGCGAATAGTGGTTTTTCCACACTAATACAAGTGCAAAAGTGGTTTCCTGCACCAACACAAGTGCGAAAAGTGGTTTTTCAACACTAACACAAGTGCGAAAAGTGGTTTTTCAACACTAACACAAGTGCGAAAAGTGTTTTTTCCACACTAATACAAGTGCAAAAGTGGTTTCCTGCACCAACACAAGTGCTAAAAGTGGTTTTTCAACACTAACACAAGTGCGAAAAGTGGTTTTTCAACACTATCACAAGTGGAAAAAGTGTTTTTTCCACACTAATACAAGTGCAAAAGTGGTTTCTTGCACCAACACAAGTGCGAAAAGTGGTTTTTCAACAATAACACAAGTGCGAAAAGTGGTTTTCAACACTATCACAAGTGCAAAAAGTGTTTTTTCCACACTAATACAAGTGCAAAAGTGGTTTCCTGCACCAACACAAGCGCGAAAAGTGGTTTTTCAACACTAACACAAGTGCGAAAAGTGGTTTTTCAACACTAACACAAGTGCGAAAAGTGGATTTTCCACACTATCACAAGTGCAAAAAGTGTTTTTTCCACACTAATACAAGTGCAAAAGTGGTTTCCTGCACCAACACAAGTGTGAAAAGTGGTTTTTCAACACTAACACAAGTGCGAAAAGTGGTTTTTCAACACTAACACAAGTGCAAAAAGTGGTTTTTCAACACTATCACAAGTGCAAAAAGTGTTTTTTCCACACTAATACAAGTGCAAAAGTGGTTTCCTGCACCAACACAAGTGCGAAAAGTGGTTTTTCAACACTAACACAAGTGCGAAAAGTGGTTTTTCAACACTATCACAAGTGCAAAAAGTGTTTTTTCCACACTAATACAAGTGCAAAAGTGGTTTCCTGCATCAACACAAGTGCGAAAAGTGGTTTTTCAACACTATCACAAGTGCAAAAAGTGTTTTTTCCACACTAATACAAGTGCAAAAGTGATTTCCTGCACCAACACAAGTGCGAAAAGTGGTTTTTCAACACTAACACAAGTGCGAAAAGTGGTTTTTCAACACTAACACAAGTGCGAAAAGTGTTTTTTCCACACTAATACAAGTGCAAAAGTGGTTTCCTGCACCAACACAAGTGCGAAAAGTGCTTTTTCAACACTAACACAAGTGCGAAAAGTGGTTTTTCAACACTATCACAAGTGCAAAAATTGTTTTTTCCACACTAATACAAGTGCAAAAGTGGTTTCCTGCACCAACACAAGTGCGAAAAGTGGTTTTTCAACACTAACACAAGTGCGAAAAGTGGTTTTTCAACACTAACACAAGTGCGAAAAGTGGTTTTTCAACACTATCACAAGTGCAAAAAGTGTTTTTTCCACACTAATACAAGTGCAAAAGTGGTTTTCTGCACCAACACAAGTGCGAAAAGTGGTTTTTCAACACTAACACAAGTGCGAAAAGTGGTTTTTCAACACTAACACAGGTGCGAAAAGTGGTTTTTCAACACTATCACAAGTGCAAAAAGTGTTTTTTCCACACTAATACAAGTGCAAAAGTGGTTTCCTGCACCAACACAAGTGCGAAAAGTGGTTTTTCAACACTAACACAAGTGCGAAAAGTGGTTTTTCAACACTAACACAAGTGCGAAAAGTGGTTTTTCAACACTATCACAAGTGCAAAAAGTGTTTTTTCCACACTAATACAAGTGCAAAAGTGGTTTTCTGCACCAACACAAGTGCGAAAAGTGGTTTTTCAACACTAACACAAGTGCGAAAAGTGGTTTTTCAACACTAACACAGGTGCGAAAAGTGGTTTTTCAACACTATCACAAGTGCAAAAAGTGTTTTTTCCACACTAATACAAGTGCAAAAGTGGTTTCCTGCACCAACACAAGTGCGAAAAGTGGTTTTTCAACACTAACACAAGTGCGAAAAGTGGTTTTTCAACACTAACACAAGTGCAAAAAGTGGTTTTTCCACACTAATACAAGTGCAAAAGTGGTTTCCTGCACCAACACAAGTGCGGAAAGTGGTTTTTCAACACTAACACAAGTGCGAAAAGTGGTTTTTCAACACTATCACAAGTGCAAAAAGTGTTTTTTTCCACACTAATACAAGTGCAAAAGTGGTTTCCTGCACCAACACAAGCGCGAAAAGTGGTTTTTCAACACTAACACAAGTGCGAAAAGTGGTTTTTCAACACTAACACAAGTGCGAAAAGTGGTTTTTCCACACTAATACAAGTGCAAAAGTGGTTTCCTGCACCAACACAAGTGCGAAAAGTGGTTTTTCAACACTAACACAAGTGCAAAAAGTCGTTTTTCAATACTAACACAAGTGCGAAAAGTGGTTTTTCAACACTATCACAAGTGCAAAAAGTGTTTTTTCCACACTAATACAAGTGCAAAAGTGGTTTTCTGCACCAACACAAGTGCGAAAAGTGGTTTTTCAACACTAACACAAGTGCGAAAAGTGGTTTTTCAACACTATCACAAGTGCAAAAAGTGTTTTTTCCACACTAATACAAGTGCAAAAGTGGTTTCCTGCACCAACACAAGTACGAAAAGTGGTTTTTCAACACTAACACAAGTGCGAAAAGTGGTTTTTCAACACTAACACAAGTGCGAAAAGTGGTTTTTCCACACTAATACAAGTGCAAAAGTGGTTTCCTGCACCAACACAAGTGCGAAAAGTGGTTTTTCAACACTAACACAAGTGCAAAAAGTGGTTTTCAACACTAACACAAGTGCAAAAAGTGTTTTTTCCACACTAATACAAGTGCAAAAGTGGTTTCCTGCAACAACACAAGTGCGAAAAGTGGTTTTTCAACACTAACACAAGTGCGAAAAGTGGTTTTTCAACACTAACACAAGTGCGAAAAGTGGTTTTTCCACACTAATACAAGTGCAAAAGTGGTTTCCTGCACCAACACAAGTGCGAAAAGTGGTTTTTCAACACTAACACAAGTGCGAAAAGTGGTTTTTCAACACTATCACAAGTGCAAAAAGTGTTTTTTCCACAGTAATACAAATGCAAAAGTGGTTTCCTGCAACAACACAAGTGCGAAAAGTGGTTTTTCAACACTAACACAAGTGCGAAAAGTGGTTTTTCAACACTAACACAAGTGCGAAAAGTGGTTTTTCCACACTAATACAAGTGCAAAAGTGGTTTCCTGCACCAACACAAGTGCGAAAAGTGGTTTTTCAACACTAACACAAGTGCGAAAAGTGGTTTTTCAACACTAACACAAGTGCGAAAAGTGGTTTTTCAACACTAACACAAGTGCAAAAAGTGGTTTTTCAACACTATCACAAGTGCAAAAAGTGTTTTTTCCACACTAATACAAGTGCAAAAGTGGTTTCCTGCACCAACACAAGTGCGAAAAGCGGTTTTTCAACACTAACACAAGTGTGAAAAGTGGTTTTTCAACACTATCACAAGTGCAAAAAGTGTTTTTTCCACACTAATACAAGTGCAAAAGTGGTTTCCTGCACCAACACAAGTGCGAAAAGTGGTTTTTCAACACTAACACAAGTGCGAAAAGTGGTTTTTCAACACTAACACAAGTGCGAAAAGTGGTTTTTCAACACTATCACAAGTGCAAAAAGTGTTTTTTCCACACTAATACAAGTGCAAAAGTGGTTTCCTGCACCAACACAAGTGCGAAAAGTGGTTTTTCAACACTAACACAAGTGCGAAAAGTGGTTTTTCCACACTAATACAAGTGCAAACGTGGTTTCCTGCACCAACACAAGTGCGAAAAGTGGTTTTTCAACACTAACACAACTGCAAAAAGTGGTTTTTCAACACTAACACAAGTGCGAAAAGTGGTTTTTCAACACTAACCCAAGTGCGAAAAGTGGTTTTTCCACACTAATACAAGTGCAAAAGTGGTTTCCTGCACCAACACAAGTGCGAAAAGTGGTTTTTCAACACTAACACAAGTGTGAAAAGTGGTTTTTAACACTATCACAAGTGCAAAAAGTGTTTTTTCCACACTAATACAAGTGCAAAAGTGGTTTCCTGCACCAACACAAGTGCGAAAAGTGGTTTTTCAACACTAACACAAGTGCGAAAAGTGGTTTTCAACACTAACACAAGTGCGAAAAGTGGTTTTTCCACACTAATACAAGTGCAAAAGTGGTTTCCTGCACCAACACAAGTGCGAAAAGTGGTTTTTCAACACTAACACAAGTGCAAAAAGTGGTTTTCAACACTAACACAAGTGCGAAAAGTGGTTTTTCAACACTAACCCAAGTGCGAAAAGTGGTTTTTCCACACTAATACAAGTGCAAAAGTGGTTTCCTGCACCAACACAAGTGCGAAAAGTGGTTTTTCAATGCTAACACAAGTGTGAAAAGTGGTTTTTCAACACTATCAAGTGCAAAAAGTGTTTTTTCCACACTAATACAAGTGCAAAAGTGGTTTCCTGCACCAACACAAGTGCGAAAAGTGGTTTTTCAACACTAACACAAGTGCGAAAAGTGGTTTTTCAACACTAACACAATTGCGAAAAGTGGTTTTTCAACACTATCACAAGTGCAAAAAGTGTTTTTTCCACACTAATACAAGTGCAAAAGTGGTTTCCTGCACCAACACAAGTGCGAAAAGTGGTTTTTCAACAATAACACAAGTGCGAAAAGTGGTTTTTCAACACTAACACAAGTGCGAAAAGTGGTTTTTCAACACTATCACAAGTGCAAAAAGTGTTTTTTCCACACTAATACAAGTGCAAAAGTGGTTTCCTGCACCAACACAAGTGCGAAAAGTGGTTTTTCAACACTAACACAAGTGCGAAAAGTGGTTTTTCAACACTAACACAAGTGCGAATAGTGGTTTTTCCACACTAATACAAGTGCAAAAGTGGTTTCCTGCACCAACACAAGTGCGAAAAGTGGTTTTTCAACACTAACACAAGTGCGAAAAGTGGTTTTTCAACACTAACACAAGTGCGAAAAGTTATTTTTCCACACTAATACAAGTGCAAAAGTGGTTTCCTGCACCAACACAAGTGCTAAAAGTGGTTTTTCAACACTAACACAAGTGCGAAAAGTGGTTTTTCAACACTATCACAAGTGGAAAAATTGTTTTTTCCACACTAATACAAGTGCAAAAGTGGTTTCTTGCACCAACACAAGTGCGAAAAGTGGTTTTTCAACAATAACACAAGTGCGAAAAGTGGTTTTTCAACACTAACACAAGTGCGAAAAGTGGTTTTTCAACACTATCACAAGTGCAAAAAGTGTTTTTTCCACACTAATACAAGTGCAAAAGTGGTTTCCTGCACCAACACAAGCGCGAAAAGTGGTTTTTCAACACTAACACAAGTGCGAATAGTGGTTTTTCCACACTAATACAAGTGCAAAAGTGGTTTCCTGCACCAACACAAGTGCGAAAAGTGGTTTTTCAACACTAACACAAGTGTGAAAAGTGGTTTTTCAACACTAACACAAGTGCGAAAAGTGTTTTTTCCACACTAATACAAGTGCAAAAGTGGTTTCCTGCACCAACACAAGTGCTAAAAGTGGTTTTTCAACACTAACACAAGTGCGAAAAGTGGTTTTTCAACACTATCACAAGTGGAAAAAGTGTTTTTTCCACACTAATACAAGTGCAAAAGTGGTTTCTTGCACCAACACAAGTGCGAAAAGTGGTTTTTCAACAATAACACAAGTGCGAAAAGTGGTTTTCAACACTAACACAAGTGCGAAAAGTGGTTTTTCAACACTATCACAAGTGCAAAAAGTGTTTTTTCCACACTAATACAAGTGCAAAAGTGGTTTCCTGCACCAACACAAGCGCGAAAAGTGGTTTTTCAACACTAACACAAGTGCGAAAAGTGGTTTTTCAACACTAACACAAGTGCGAAAAGTGGATTTTCCACACTATCACAAGTGCAAAAAGTGTTTTTTCCACACTAATACAAGTGCAAAAGTGGTTTCCTGCACCAACACAAGTGTGAAAAGTGGTTTTTCAACACTAACACAAGTGCGAAAAGTGGTTTTTCAACACTAACACAAGTGCAAAAAGTGGTTTTTCAACACTATCACAAGTGCAAAAAGTGTTTTTTCCACACTAATACAAGTGCAAAAGTGGTTTCCTGCACCAACACAAGTGCGAAAAGTGGTTTTTCAACACTAACACAAGTGCGAAAAGTGGTTTTTCAACACTATCACAAGTGCAAAAAGTGTTTTTTCCACACTAATACAAGTGCAAAAGTGGTTTCCTGCATCAACACAAGTGCGAAAAGTGGTTTTTCAACACTATCACAAGTGCAAAAAGTGTTTTTTCCACACTAATACAAGTGCAAAAGTGATTTCCTGCACCAACACAAGTGCGAAAAGTGGTTTTTCAACACTAACACAAGTGCGAAAAGTGGTTTTTCAACACTAACACAAGTGCGAAAAGTGTTTTTTCCACACTAATACAAGTGCAAAAGTGGTTTCCTGCACCAACACAAGTGCGAAAAGTGCTTTTTCAACACTAACACAAGTGCGAAAAGTGGTTTTTCAACACTATCACAAGTGCAAAAAGTGTTTTTTCCACACTAATACAAGTGCAAAAGTGGTTTCCTGCACCAACACAAGTGCAAAAAGTGGTTTTTCAACACTAACACAAGTGCGAAAAGTGGTTTTTCAACACTAACACAAGTGCGAAAAGTGGTTTTTCAACACTATCACAAGTGCAAAAAGTGTTTTTTCCACACTAATACAAGTGCAAAAGTGGTTTTCTGCACCAACACAAGTGCGAAAAGTGGTTTTTCAACACTAACACAAGTGCGAAAAGTGGTTTTTCAACACTAACACAGGTGCGAAAAGTGGTTTTTCAACACTATCACAAGTGCAAAAGTGGTTTGCTGCACCAACACAAGTGCGAAAAGTGGTTTTTCAACACTATCACATGTGCAAAAAGTGTTTTTTCCACACTAATACAAGTGCAAAAGTGGTTTCCTGCACCAACACAAGTGCGAAAAGTGGTTTTTCAACACTAACACAAGTGCGAAAAGTGGTTTTTCAACACTAACACAAGTGCGAAAAGTGGTTTTTCCACACTAATACAAGTGCAAAAGTGGTTTCCTGCACCAACACAAGTGCGAA
>NW_027618913.1:0-57776 GCF_964187855.1 Myxine glutinosa | reverse complement strand
CCACTTTTTGCACTTGTGTTAGTGTTGAAAAACCACTTTTCGCACTTGTGTTGGTGCAGGAAACCACTTTTGCACTTGTATTAGTGTGGAAAAACCACTTTTCACACTTGTGTTAGCGTTGAAAAAACACTTTTCGCACATGTGTTAGTGTTGAAAAACCACTTTTCGCACTTGTGTTGGTGCAGGAAACCACTTTTGCACTTGTATTAGTGTGGAAAAACCACTTTTTGCACTTGTGTTAGTGTTGAAAAACCACTTTTCGCACTTGTGTTAGTGTTGAAAAACCACCTTTCGCACTTGTGTTGGTGCAGGAAACCACTTTTGCACTTGTGTTGGTGCAGGAAACCACTTTTGCACTTGTATTAGTGTGGAAAAAACACTTTTCGCACTTGTGTTATTGTTGAAAAACCACTTTTCGCACTTGTGTTAGTGTTGAAAAACCACTTTTCGCACTTGTGTTGGTGCAGGAAACCACTTTTGCACTTGTATTAGTGTGGAAAAACCACTTTTCGCACTTGTGTTAGTGTTGAAAAACCACTTTTCGCACTTGTGTTTGTGTTGAAAAACCACTTTTCGCACTTGTGTTGGTGCAGGAAACCACTTTTGCACTTGCATTAGTGTGGAAAAACCACTTTTCGCACTTGTGTTAGTGTTGAAAAACCACTTTTCGCACTTGTGTTAGTGTTGAAAAACCACTTTTCGCACTTGTGTTGGTGCAGGAAACCACTTTTGCACTTGTGTTAGTGTTGAAAAACCACTTTTCACACTTGTGTTAGTGTTGAAAAACCACTATTCGCACTTGTGTAAGTGTTGAAAAACCACTTTTCGCACTTGTGTTGGTGCACGAAACCACTTTTGCACTTGTATTAGTGTGGAAAAAACACTTTTTGCACTTGTGATAGTGTTGAAAAACCACTTTTCGCACTTGTGTTAGTGTTGAAAAACCACTTTTCGCACTTGTGTTGGTGCAGGAAACCACTTTTGCACTTGTGTTAGTGTTGAAAAACCACTTTTCGCACTTGTGTTAGTGTTGAAAAACCACTTTTCGCACTTGTGTTAGTGTTGAATAACCACTTTTCGCACTTGTGTTGGTGCAGGAAACCACTTTTGCACTTGTATTAGTGTGGAAAAAACACTTTTTGCACTTGTGATAGTGTTGAAAAACCACTTTTCGCACTTGTGTTAGTGTTGAAAAACCACTTTTCGCACTTGTGTTGGTGCATGAAACCACTTTTCGCACTTGTATTAGTGTGGAAAACCACTTTTTGCACTTGTGATAGTGTTGAAAAACCACTTTTCGCACTTGTTTTAGTGTTGAAAAACCACTTTTCGCACTTGTGTTGGTGCAGGAAACCACTTTTCGCACTTGTGATAGTGTGGAAAAACCACTTTTGCACTTGTATTAGTGTGGAAAAACCACTTTTCGCACTTGTGTTAGTGTTGAAAAACCACTTTTCGCACTTGTGTTGGTGCAGGAAACCACTTTTGCACTTGTATTAGTGTGGAAAAAACACTTTTTGCACTTGTGATAGTGTTGAAAAACCACTTTTCGCACTTGTGTTAGTGTTGAAAAACCACTTTTCGCACTTGTGTTAGTGTTGAAAAACCACTTTTCGCACTTGTGTTAGTGTTGAAAAACCACTTTTCGCACTTGTGATAGTGTTGAAAAACCACTTTTCGCACTTGTGTTAGTGTTGAAAAACTACTTTTCGCACTTGTGTTGGTGCAGGCAACCACTTTTTGCACTTGTGATAGTGTGGAAAAACCACTTTTGCACTTGTATTAGTGTGGAAAACCACTTTTTGCACTTGTGTTAGTGTTGAAAAACCACTTTTCGCACGTGTGTTGGTGCAGGAAACCACTTTTGCACTTGTATTAGTGTGGAAAAACCACTTTTCGCACTTGTGTTAGTGTTGAAAAACCACTTTTCGCACTTGTGTTAGTGTTGAAAAACCACTTTTCGCACTTGTGTTGGTGCAGGAAACCACTTTTGCACTTGTATTAGTGTGGAAAAAACACTTTTCGCACTTGTGTTATTGTTGAAAAACCACTTTTCGCACTTGTGTTAGTGTTGAAAAACCACTTTTCGCACTTGTGTTGGTGCAGGAAACCACTTTTGCACTTGTATTAGTGTGGAAAAACCACTTTTGGCACTTGTGTTAGTGTTGAAAAACCACTTTTCGCACTTGTGTTAGTGTTGAAAAACCACTTTTCGCACCTGTGTTGGTGCAGGAAACCACTTTTGCACTTGTGTTAGTGTTGAAAAACCACTTTTCGCACTTGTGTTAGTGTTGAAAAACCACTTTTCGCACTTGTGTTAGTGTTGAAAAACCACTTTTCGCACTTGTGTTGGTGCAGGAAACCACTTTTGCACTTGTATTAGTGTGGAAAAAACACTTTTTTCACTTGTGATAGTGTTGAAAAACCACTTTTCGCACTTGTGTTAGTGTTGAAAAACCACTTTTCGCACTTGTGTTGGTGCAGGAAACCACTTTTGCACTTGTGTTAGTGTTGAAAAAACACTTTTCGCACTTGTGTTAGTGTTGAAAAACCACTTTTCGCACTTGTGTTAGTGTTGAATAACCACTTTTCGCACTTGTGATAGTGTTGAAAAACCACTTTTCGCACTTGTGTTAGTGTTGAAAAACTACTTTTCGCACTTGTGTTGGTGCAGGCAACCACTTTTTGCACTTGTGATAGTGTGGAAAAACCACTTTTGCACTTGTATTAGTGTGGAAAAACCACTTTTCGCACTTGTGTTAGTGTTGAAAAACCACTTTTCGCACGTGTGTTGGTGCAGGAAACCACTTTTGCACTTGTATTAGTGTGGAAAAACCACTTTTCGCACTTGTGTTAGTGTTGAAAAACCACTTTTCGCACTTGTGTTAGTGTTGAAAAACCACTTTTCGCACTTGTGTTGGTGCAGGAAACCACTTTTGCACTTGTATTAGTGTGGAAAAAACACTTTTCGCACTTGTGTTATTGTTGAAAAACCACCTTTCGCACTTGTGTTTGTGTTGAAAAACCACTTTTCGCACTTGTGTTGGTGCAGGAAACCTCTTTTGCACTTGCATTAGTGTGGAAAAACCACTTTTCGCACTTGTGTTAGTGTTGAAAAACCACTTTTCGCACTTGTGTTAGTGTTGAAAAACCACTTTTCGCACTTGTGTTGGTGCAGGAAACCACTTTTGCACTTGTGTTAGTGTTGAAAAACCACTTTTCGCACTTGTGTTAGTGTTGAAAAACCACTATTCGCACTTGTGTTAGTGTTGAAAAACCACTTTTCGCACTTGTGTTGGTGCAGGAAACCACTTTTGCACTTGTATTAGTGTGGAAAAAACACTTTTTGCACTTGTGCTAGTGTTGAAAAACCACTTTTCGCACTTGTGTTGGTGCAGGAAACCACTTTTGCACTTGTGTTAGTGTTGAAAAACCACTTTTCGCACTTGTGTTAGTGTTGAAAAACCACTTTTCGCACTTGTGTTAGTGTTGAATAACCACTTTTCGCACTTGTGTTGGTGCAGGAAACCACTTTTGCACTTGTATTAGTGTGGAAAAAACACTTTTTGCACTTGTGATAGTGTTGAAAAACCACTTTTCGCACTTGTGTTAGTGTTGAAAAACCACTTTTCGCACTTGTGTTGGTGCAGGAAACCACTTTTCGCACTTGTATTAGTGTGGAAAAACCACTTTTTGCACTTGTGATAGTGTTGAAAAACCACTTTTCGCACTTGTGTTAGTGTTGAAAAACCACTTTTCGCACTTGTGTTGGTGCAGGAAACCACTTTTCGCACTTGTGATAGTGTGGAAAACCACTTTTGCACTTGTATTAGTGTGGAAAAACCACTTTTCGCACTTGTGTTAGTGTTGAAAAACCACTTTTCGCACTTGTGTTGGTGCAGGAAACCACTTTTGCACTTGTATTAGTGTGGAAAAAACACTTTTTGCACTTGTGATAGTGTTGAAAAACCACTTTTCGCACTTGTGTTAGTGTTGAAAAACCACTTTTCGCACTTGTGTTAGTGTTGAAAAACCACTTTTCGCACTTGTGTTAGTGTTGAAAAACCACTTTTCGCACTTGTATTAGTGTGGAAAAACCACTTTTCGCACTTGTGTTAGTGTTGAAAAACCACTTTTCGCACTTGTGTTAGTGTTGAAAAACCACTTTTCGCACCTGTGTTGGTGCAGGAAACCACTTTTGCACTTGTGTTAGTGTTGAAAAACCACTTTTCGCACTTGTGTTAGTGTTGAAAAACCACTTTTTGCACTTGTGATAGTGTTGAAAAACCACTTTTCGCACTTGTGTTGGTGTTGAAAAACCTCTTTTCGCACTTGTGTTGGTGCAGGAAACCACTTTTGCACCTGTATTAGTGTGGAAAAACCACTTTTCGCACTTGTGTTAGTGTTGAAAAACCACTTTTCGCACTTGTGTTAGTGTTGAAAAACCACTTTTCGCACATGTGTTGGTGCAGGAAACCACTTTTGCACTTGTGATAGTGTTGAAATACCACTTTTCGCACTTGTGTTAGTGTTGAAAAACCACTTTTCGCACTTGTGTTGGTGCAGGAAACCACTTTTGCACTTGTATTAGTGTGGAAAAAACACTTTTTGCACTTGTGATAGTGTTGAAAAACCACTTTTCGCACTTGTGTTAGTGTTGAAAAACCACTTTTTGCACTTGTGATAGTGTTGAAAAACCACTTTTCGCACTTGTGTTAGTGTTGAAAAACCACTTTTCGCACTTGTGTTGGTGCAGGAAACCACTTTTGCACTTGTATTAGTGTGGAAAAACCACTTTTTGCACTTGTGTTAGTGTTGAAAAACCACTTTTCGCACTTGTGTTAGTGTTGAAAAACCACTTTTCGCACTTGTGTTAGTGTTGAAAAACCACTTTTCGCACTTGTGTTGGTGCAGGAAACCACTTTTGCACTTGTGTTAGTGTTGAAAAACCACTTTTCGCACTTGTGTTAGTGTTGAAAAACCACTTTTCGCACTTGTGTTAGTGTTGAAAAACCACTTTTCGCACTTGTGTTGGTGCAGGAAATCACTTTTGCACTTGTATTAGTGTGGAAAAAACACTTTTTGCACTTGTGATAGTGTTGAAAAACCACTTTTCGCACTTGTGTTAGTGTTGAAAAACCACTTTTCGCACTTGTGTTGGTGCAGGAAACCTCTTTTGCACTTGTGTTAGTGTGGAAAAACCACTTTTCGCACTTGTGTTAGTGTTGAAAAACCACTTTTTGCACTTGTGTTAGTGTTGAAAAACCACTTTTCGCATTTGTGTTGGTGCAGGAAACCACTTTTGCACTTGTATTAGTGTGGAAAAACCACTTTTCACACTTGTGTTAGCGTTGAAAAAACACTTTTCGCACTTGTGTTAGTGTTGAAAAACCACTTTTCGCACTTGTGTTGGTGTAGGAAACCACTTTTGCACTTGTGTTGGTGCAGGAAACCACTTTTGCACTTGTATTAGTGTGGAAAAAACACTTTTCGCACTTGTGTTATTGTTGAAAAACCACTTTTCGCACTTGTGTTAGTGTTGAAAAACCACTTTTCGCACTTGTGTTGGTGCAGGAAACCACTTTTGCACTTGTATTAGTGTGGAAAAAACACTTTTTGCACTTGTGATAGTGTTGAAAAACCACTTTTCGCACTTGTGTTAGTGTTGAAAAACCACTTTTCGCACTTGTGTTGGTGCAGGAAACCACTTTTGCACTTGTGTTAGTGTTGAAAAACCACTTTTCGCACTTGTGTTAGTGTTCAAAAACCACTTTTCGCACTTGTGTTAGTGTTGAATAACCACTTTTCGCACTTGTGTTGGTGCAGGAAACCACTTTTGCACTTGTATTAGTGTGGAAAAAACACTTTTTGCACTTGTGATAGTGTTGAAAAACCACTTTTCGCACTTGTGTTAGTGTTGAAAAACCACTTTTCGCACTTGTGTTAGTGTTGAAAAACCACTTTTTGCACTTGTGATAGTGTTGAAAAACCACTTTTCGCACTTGTGTTAGTGTTGAAAAACCTCTTTTCGCACTTGTGTTGGTGCAGGAAACCACTTTTGCACCTGTATTAGTGTGGAAAAACCACTTTTCGCACTTGTGTTAGTGAGAAAAACCACTTTTCGCACTTGTGTTAGTGTTGAAAAACCACTTTTCGCACATGTGTTGGTGCAGGAAACCACTTTTGCACTTGTGATAGTGTTGAAAAACCACTTTTCGCACTTGTGTTAGTGTTGAAAAACCACTTTTCGCACTTGTGTTGGTGCAGGAAACCACTTTTTCACTTGTATTAGTGTGGAAAAAACACTTTTTGCACTTGTGATAGTGTTGAAAAACCACTTTTCGCACTTGTGTTAGTGTTGAAAAACCACTTTTTGCACTTGTGATAGTGTTGAAAAACCACTTTTCGCACTTGTGTTAGTGTTGAAAAACCACTTTTCGCACTTGTGTTGGTGCAGGAAACCACTTTTGCACTTGTATTAGTGTGGAAAAACCACTTTTTGCACTTGTGTTAGTGTTGAAAAACCACTTTTCGCACTTGTGTTAGTGTTGAAAAACCACCTTTCGCACTTGTGTTAGTGTTGAAAAACCACTTTTCGCACTTGTGTTGGTGCAGGAAACCACTTTTGCACTTGTGTTAGTGTTGAAAAACCACTTTTCGCACTTGTGTTAGTGTTGAAAAACCACTTTTCGCACTTGTGTTAGTGTTGAAAAACCACTTTTCGCACTTGTGTTGGTGCAGGAAATCACTTTTGCACTTGTATTAGTGTGGAAAAAACACTTTTTGCACTTGTGATAGTGTTGAAAAACCACTTTTCGCACTTGTGTTAGTGTTGAAAAACCACTTTTCGCACTTGTGTTGGTGCAGGAAACCTCTTTTGCACTTGTGTTAGTGTGGAAAAACCACTTTTCGCACTTGTGTTAGTGTTGAAAAACCACTTTTTGCACTTGTGTTAGTGTTGAAAAACCACTTTTCGCACTTGTGTTGGTGCAGGAAACCACTTTTGCACTTGTATTAGTGTGGAAAAACCACTTTTCACACTTGTGTTAGCGTTGAAAAAACACTTTTCGCACATGTGTTAGTGTTGAAAAACCACTTTTCGCACTTGTGTTGGTGCAGGAAACCACTTTTGCACTTGTATTAGTGTGGAAAAACCACTTTTTGCACTTGTGTTAGTGTTGAAAAACCACTTTTCGCACTTGTGTTAGTGTTGAAAAACCACCTTTCGCACTTGTGTTGGTGCAGGAAACCACTTTTGCACTTGTGTTGGTGCAGGAAACCACTTTTGCACTTGTATTAGTGTGGAAAAAACACTTTTCGCACTTGTGTTATTGTTGAAAAACCACTTTTCGCACTTGTGTTAGTGTTGAAAAACCACTTTTCGCACTTGTGTTGGTGCAGGAAACCACTTTTGCACTTGTATTAGTGTGGAAAAACCACTTTTCGCACTTGTGTTGGTGCAGGAAACCACTTTTCGCACTTGTATTAGTGTGGAAAAACCACTTTTGGCACTTGTGTTAGTGTTGAAAAACCACTTTTCGCACTTGTGTTAGTGTTGAAAAACCACTTTTCGCACTTGTGTTGGTGCAGGAAACCACTTTTGCACTTGTATTAGTGTGGAAAAAACACTTTTTTCACTTGTGATAGTGTTGAAAAACCACTTTTCGCACTTGTGTTAGTGTTGAAAAACCACTTTTCGCACTTGTGTTGGTGCAGGAAACCACTTTTGCACTTGTGTTAGTGTTGAAAAAACACTTTTCGCACTTGTGTTAGTGTTGAAAAACCACTTTTCGCACTTGTGTTAGTGTTGAATAACCACTTTTCGCACTTGTGATAGTGTTGAAAAACCACTTTTCGCACTTGTGTTAGTGTTGAAAAACTACTTTTCGCACTTGTGTTGGTGCAGGCAACCACTTTTTGCACTTGTGATAGTGTGGAAAAACCACTTTTGCACTTGTATTAGTGTGGAAAAACCACTTTTCGCACTTGTGTTAGTGTTGAAAAACCACTTTTCGCACGTGTGTTGGTGCAGGAAACCACTTTTGCACTTGTATTAGTGTGGAAAAACCACTTTTCGCACTTGTGTTAGTGTTGAAAAACCACTTTTCGCACTTGTGTTAGTGTTGAAAAACCACTTTTCGCACTTGTGTTGGTGCAGGAAACCACTTTTGCACTTGTATTAGTGTGGAAAAAACACTTTTCGCACTTGTGTTATTGTTGAAAAACCACCTTTCGCACTTGTGTTTGTGTTGAAAAACCACTTTTCGCACTTGTGTTGGTGCAGGAAACCTCTTTTGCACTTGCATTAGTGTGGAAAAACCACTTTTCGCACTTGTGTTAGTGTTGAAAAACCACTTTTCGCACTTGTGTTAGTGTTGAAAAACCACTTTTCGCACTTGTGTTGGTGCAGGAAACCACTTTTGCACTTGTGTTAGTGTTGAAAAACCACTTTTCGCACTTGTGTTAGTGTTGAAAAACCACTATTCGCACTTGTGTTAGTGTTGAAAAACCACTTTTCGCACTTGTGTTGGTGCAGGAAACCACTTTTGCACTTGTATTAGTGTGGAAAAAACACTTTTTGCACTTGTGCTAGTGTTGAAAAACCACTTTTCGCACTTGTGTTGGTGCAGGAAACCACTTTTGCACTTGTGTTAGTGTTGAAAAACCACTTTTCGCACTTGTGTTAGTGTTGAAAAACCACTTTTCGCACTTGTGTTAGTGTTGAATAACCACTTTTCGCACTTGTGTTGGTGCAGGAAACCACTTTTGCACTTGTATTAGTGTGGAAAAAACACTTTTTGCACTTGTGATAGTGTTGAAAAACCACTTTTCGCACTTGTGTTAGTGTTGAAAAACCACTTTTCGCACTTGTGTTGGTGCAGGAAACCACTTTTCGCACTTGTATTAGTGTGGAAAAACCACTTTTTGCACTTGTGATAGTGTTGAAAAACCACTTTTCGCACTTGTGTTAGTGTTGAAAAACCACTTTTCGCACTTGTGTTGGTGCAGGAAACCACTTTTCGCACTTGTGATAGTGTGGAAAACCACTTTTGCACTTGTATTAGTGTGGAAAAACCACTTTTCGCACTTGTGTTAGTGTTGAAAAACCACTTTTCGCACTTGTGTTGGTGCAGGAAACCACTTTTGCACTTGTATTAGTGTGGAAAAAACACTTTTTGCACTTGTGATAGTGTTGAAAAACCACTTTTCGCACTTGTGTTAGTGTTGAAAAACCACTTTTCGCACTTGTGTTAGTGTTGAAAAACCACTTTTCGCACTTGTGTTAGTGTTGAAAAACCACTTTTCGCACTTGTATTAGTGTGGAAAAACCACTTTTCGCACTTGTGTTAGTGTTGAAAAACCACTTTTCGCACTTGTGTTAGTGTTGAAAAACCACTTTTCGCACCTGTGTTGGTGCAGGAAACCACTTTTGCACTTGTGTTAGTGTTGAAAAACCACTTTTCGCACTTGTGTTAGTGTTGAAAAACCACTTTTTGCACTTGTGATAGTGTTGAAAAACCACTTTTCGCACTTGTGTTGGTGTTGAAAAACCTCTTTTCGCACTTGTGTTGGTGCAGGAAACCACTTTTGCACCTGTATTAGTGTGGAAAAACCACTTTTCGCACTTGTGTTAGTGTTGAAAAACCACTTTTCGCACTTGTGTTAGTGTTGAAAAACCACTTTTCGCACATGTGTTGGTGCAGGAAACCACTTTTGCACTTGTGATAGTGTTGAAATACCACTTTTCGCACTTGTGTTAGTGTTGAAAAACCACTTTTCGCACTTGTGTTGGTGCAGGAAACCACTTTTGCACTTGTATTAGTGTGGAAAAAACACTTTTTGCACTTGTGATAGTGTTGAAAAACCACTTTTCGCACTTGTGTTAGTGTTGAAAAACCACTTTTTGCACTTGTGATAGTGTTGAAAAACCACTTTTCGCACTTGTGTTAGTGTTGAAAAACCACTTTTCGCACTTGTGTTGGTGCAGGAAACCACTTTTGCACTTGTATTAGTGTGGAAAAACCACTTTTTGCACTTGTGTTAGTGTTGAAAAACCACTTTTCGCACTTGTGTTAGTGTTGAAAAACCACTTTTCGCACTTGTGTTAGTGTTGAAAAACCACTTTTCGCACTTGTGTTGGTGCAGGAAACCACTTTTGCACTTGTGTTAGTGTTGAAAAACCACTTTTCGCACTTGTGTTAGTGTTGAAAAACCACTTTTCGCACTTGTGTTAGTGTTGAAAAACCACTTTTCGCACTTGTGTTGGTGCAGGAAATCACTTTTGCACTTGTATTAGTGTGGAAAAAACACTTTTTGCACTTGTGATAGTGTTGAAAAACCACTTTTCGCACTTGTGTTAGTGTTGAAAAACCACTTTTCGCACTTGTGTTGGTGCAGGAAACCTCTTTTGCACTTGTGTTAGTGTGGAAAAACCACTTTTCGCACTTGTGTTAGTGTTGAAAAACCACTTTTTGCACTTGTGTTAGTGTTGAAAAACCACTTTTCGCATTTGTGTTGGTGCAGGAAACCACTTTTGCACTTGTATTAGTGTGGAAAAACCACTTTTCACACTTGTGTTAGCGTTGAAAAAACACTTTTCGCACTTGTGTTAGTGTTGAAAAACCACTTTTCGCACTTGTGTTGGTGTAGGAAACCACTTTTGCACTTGTGTTGGTGCAGGAAACCACTTTTGCACTTGTATTAGTGTGGAAAAAACACTTTTCGCACTTGTGTTATTGTTGAAAAACCACTTTTCGCACTTGTGTTAGTGTTGAAAAACCACTTTTCGCACTTGTGTTGGTGCAGGAAACCACTTTTGCACTTGTATTAGTGTGGAAAAAACACTTTTTGCACTTGTGATAGTGTTGAAAAACCACTTTTCGCACTTGTGTTAGTGTTGAAAAACCACTTTTCGCACTTGTGTTGGTGCAGGAAACCACTTTTGCACTTGTGTTAGTGTTGAAAAACCACTTTTCGCACTTGTGTTAGTGTTCAAAAACCACTTTTCGCACTTGTGTTAGTGTTGAATAACCACTTTTCGCACTTGTGTTGGTGCAGGAAACCACTTTTGCACTTGTATTAGTGTGGAAAAAACACTTTTTGCACTTGTGATAGTGTTGAAAAACCACTTTTCGCACTTGTGTTAGTGTTGAAAAACCACTTTTCGCACTTGTGTTAGTGTTGAAAAACCACTTTTTGCACTTGTGATAGTGTTGAAAAACCACTTTTCGCACTTGTGTTAGTGTTGAAAAACCTCTTTTCGCACTTGTGTTGGTGCAGGAAACCACTTTTGCACCTGTATTAGTGTGGAAAAACCACTTTTCGCACTTGTGTTAGTGAGAAAAACCACTTTTCGCACTTGTGTTAGTGTTGAAAAACCACTTTTCGCACATGTGTTGGTGCAGGAAACCACTTTTGCACTTGTGATAGTGTTGAAAAACCACTTTTCGCACTTGTGTTAGTGTTGAAAAACCACTTTTCGCACTTGTGTTGGTGCAGGAAACCACTTTTTCACTTGTATTAGTGTGGAAAAAACACTTTTTGCACTTGTGATAGTGTTGAAAAACCACTTTTCGCACTTGTGTTAGTGTTGAAAAACCACTTTTTGCACTTGTGATAGTGTTGAAAAACCACTTTTCGCACTTGTGTTAGTGTTGAAAAACCACTTTTCGCACTTGTGTTGGTGCAGGAAACCACTTTTGCACTTGTATTAGTGTGGAAAAACCACTTTTTGCACTTGTGTTAGTGTTGAAAAACCACTTTTCGCACTTGTGTTAGTGTTGAAAAACCACCTTTCGCACTTGTGTTAGTGTTGAAAAACCACTTTTCGCACTTGTGTTGGTGCAGGAAACCACTTTTGCACTTGTGTTAGTGTTGAAAAACCACTTTTCGCACTTGTGTTAGTGTTGAAAAACCACTTTTCGCACTTGTGTTAGTGTTGAAAAACCACTTTTCGCACTTGTGTTGGTGCAGGAAATCACTTTTGCACTTGTATTAGTGTGGAAAAAACACTTTTTGCACTTGTGATAGTGTTGAAAAACCACTTTTCGCACTTGTGTTAGTGTTGAAAAACCACTTTTCGCACTTGTGTTGGTGCAGGAAACCTCTTTTGCACTTGTGTTAGTGTGGAAAAACCACTTTTCGCACTTGTGTTAGTGTTGAAAAACCACTTTTTGCACTTGTGTTAGTGTTGAAAAACCACTTTTCGCACTTGTGTTGGTGCAGGAAACCACTTTTGCACTTGTATTAGTGTGGAAAAACCACTTTTCACACTTGTGTTAGCGTTGAAAAAACACTTTTCGCACATGTGTTAGTGTTGAAAAACCACTTTTCGCACTTGTGTTGGTGCAGGAAACCACTTTTGCACTTGTATTAGTGTGGAAAAACCACTTTTTGCACTTGTGTTAGTGTTGAAAAACCACTTTTCGCACTTGTGTTAGTGTTGAAAAACCACCTTTCGCACTTGTGTTGGTGCAGGAAACCACTTTTGCACTTGTGTTGGTGCAGGAAACCACTTTTGCACTTGTATTAGTGTGGAAAAAACACTTTTCGCACTTGTGTTATTGTTGAAAAACCACTTTTCGCACTTGTGTTAGTGTTGAAAAACCACTTTTCGCACTTGTGTTGGTGCAGGAAACCACTTTTGCACTTGTATTAGTGTGGAAAAACCACTTTTCGCACTTGTGTTAGTGTTGAAAAACCACTTTTCGCACTTGTGTTTGTGTTGAAAAACCACTTTTCGCACTTGTGTTGGTGCAGGAAACCACTTTTGCACTTGCATTAGTGTGGAAAAACCACTTTTCGCACTTGTGTTAGTGTTGAAAAACCACTTTTCGCACTTGTGTTAGTGTTGAAAAACCACTTTTCGCACTTGTGTTGGTGCAGGAAACCACTTTTGCACTTGTGTTAGTGTTGAAAAACCACTTTTCACACTTGTGTTAGTGTTGAAAAACCACTATTCGCACTTGTGTAAGTGTTGAAAAACCACTTTTCGCACTTGTGTTGGTGCACGAAACCACTTTTGCACTTGTATTAGTGTGGAAAAAACACTTTTTGCACTTGTGATAGTGTTGAAAAACCACTTTTCGCACTTGTGTTAGTGTTGAAAAACCACTTTTCGCACTTGTGTTGGTGCAGGAAACCACTTTTGCACTTGTGTTAGTGTTGAAAAACCACTTTTCGCACTTGTGTTAGTGTTGAAAAACCACTTTTCGCACTTGTGTTAGTGTTGAATAACCACTTTTCGCACTTGTGTTGGTGCAGGAAACCACTTTTGCACTTGTATTAGTGTGGAAAAAACACTTTTTGCACTTGTGATAGTGTTGAAAAACCACTTTTCGCACTTGTGTTAGTGTTGAAAAACCACTTTTCGCACTTGTGTTGGTGCATGAAACCACTTTTCGCACTTGTATTAGTGTGGAAAACCACTTTTTGCACTTGTGATAGTGTTGAAAAACCACTTTTCGCACTTGTTTTAGTGTTGAAAAACCACTTTTCGCACTTGTGTTGGTGCAGGAAACCACTTTTCGCACTTGTGATAGTGTGGAAAAACCACTTTTGCACTTGTATTAGTGTGGAAAAACCACTTTTCGCACTTGTGTTAGTGTTGAAAAACCACTTTTCGCACTTGTGTTGGTGCAGGAAACCACTTTTGCACTTGTATTAGTGTGGAAAAAACACTTTTTGCACTTGTGATAGTGTTGAAAAACCACTTTTCGCACTTGTGTTAGTGTTGAAAAACCACTTTTCGCACTTGTGTTAGTGTTGAAAAACCACTTTTCGCACTTGTGTTAGTGTTGAAAAACCACTTTTCGCACTTGTGATAGTGTTGAAAAACCACTTTTCGCACTTGTGTTAGTGTTGAAAAACTACTTTTCGCACTTGTGTTGGTGCAGGCAACCACTTTTTGCACTTGTGATAGTGTGGAAAAACCACTTTTGCACTTGTATTAGTGTGGAAAACCACTTTTTGCACTTGTGTTAGTGTTGAAAAACCACTTTTCGCACGTGTGTTGGTGCAGGAAACCACTTTTGCACTTGTATTAGTGTGGAAAAACCACTTTTCGCACTTGTGTTAGTGTTGAAAAACCACTTTTCGCACTTGTGTTAGTGTTGAAAAACCACTTTTCGCACTTGTGTTGGTGCAGGAAACCACTTTTGCACTTGTATTAGTGTGGAAAAAACACTTTTCGCACTTGTGTTATTGTTGAAAAACCACTTTTCGCACTTGTGTTAGTGTTGAAAAACCACTTTTCGCACTTGTGTTGGTGCAGGAAACCACTTTTGCACTTGTATTAGTGTGGAAAAACCACTTTTGGCACTTGTGTTAGTGTTGAAAAACCACTTTTCGCACTTGTGTTAGTGTTGAAAAACCACTTTTCGCACCTGTGTTGGTGCAGCAAACCACTTTTGCACTTGTGTTAGTGTTGAAAAACCACTTTTCGCACTTGTGTTAGTGTTGAAAAACCACTTTTCGCACTTGTGTTAGTGTTGAAAAACCACTTTTCGCACTTGTGTTGGTGCAGGAAACCACTTTTGCACTTGTATTAGTGTGGAAAAAACACTTTTTTCACTTGTGATAGTGTTGAAAAACCACTTTTCGCACTTGTGTTAGTGTTGAAAAACCACTTTTCGCACTTGTGTTGGTGCAGGAAACCACTTTTGCACTTGTGTTAGTGTTGAAAAAACACTTTTCGCACTTGTGTTAGTGTTGAAAAACCACTTTTCGCACTTGTGTTAGTGTTGAATAACCACTTTTCGCACTTGTGTTGGTGCAGGAAACCACTTTTGCACTTGTATTAGTGTGGAAAAAACACTTTTTGCACTTGTGATAGTGTTGAAAAACCACTTTTCGCACTTGTGTTAGTGTTGAAAAACCACTTTTCGCACTTTTGTTAGTGTTGAAAAACCACTTTTTGCACTTGTGATAGTGTTGAAAAACCACTTTTCGCACTTGTGTTAGTGTTGAAAAACCACTTTTCGCACTTGTGTTGGTGCAGGAAACCACTTTTGCACCTGTATCAGTGTGGAAAAACCACTTTTCGCACTTGTGTTAGTGTTGAAAAACCACTTTTCGCACTTGTGTTAGTGTTGAAAAACCACTTTTCGCACATGTGTTGGTGCAGGAAACCACTTTTGCACTTGTGATAGTGTTGAAAAACCACTTTTCGCACTTGTGTTAGTGTTGAAAAACCACTTTTCGCACTTGTGTTGGTGCAGGAAACCACTTTTGCACTTGTATTAGTGTGGAAAAAACACTTTTTGCACTTGTGATAGTGTTGAAAAACCACTTTTCGCACTTGTGTTAGTGTTGAAAAACCACTTTTTGCACTTGTGTTGGTGCAGGAAACCACTTTTGCACTTGTATTAGTGTGGAAAAACCACTTTTTGCACTTGTGTTAGTGTTGAAAAACCACTTTTCGCACTTGTGTTAGTGTTGAAAAACCACTTTTCGCACTTGTGTTAGTGTTGAAAAACCACTTTTCGCACTTGTGTTGGTGCAGGAAACCACTTTTGCACTTGTGTTAGTGTTGAAAAACCACTTTTCGCACTTGTGTTAGTGTTGAAAAACCACTTTTCGCACTTGTGTTAGTGTTGAAAAACCACTTTTTGCACTTGTGATAGTGTTGAAAAACCACTTTTCGCACTTGTGTTAGTGTTGAAAAACCACTTTTCGCACTTGTGTTGGTGCAGGAAACCACTTTTGCACTTGTATTAGTGTGGAAAAACCACTTTTTGCACTTGTGTTAGTGTTGAAAAACCACTTTTCGCACTTGTGTTAGTGTTGAAAAACCACTTTTCGCACTTGTGTTAGTGTTGAAAAACCACTTTTCGCACTTGTGTTGGTGCAGGAAACCACTTTTGCACTTGTGTTAGTGTTGAAAAACCACTTTTCGCACTTGTGTTAGTGTTGAAAAACCACTTTTCGCACTTGTGTTAGTGTTGAAAAACCACTTTTCGCACTTGTGTTGGTGCAGGAAACCACTTTTTCACTTGTATTAGTGTGGAAAAAACACTTTTTGCACTTGTGATAGTGTTGAAAAACCACTTTTCGCACTTGTGTTAGTGTTGAAAAACCACTTTTCGCACTTGTGTTGGTGCAGGAAACCTCTTTTGCACTTGTGTTAGTGTGGCAAAACCACTTTTCGCACTTGTGATAGTGTTGAAAAACCACTTTTCGCACTTGTGTTAGTGTTGAAAAACCACTTTTCGCACTTGTGTTGGTGCAGGAAACCACTTTTCGCACTTGTGATAGTGTGGAAAACCACTTTTGCACTTGTATTAGTGTGGAAAAACCACTTTTCGCACTTGTATTAGTGTTGAAAAACCACTTTTCGCACTTGTGTTGGTGCAGGAAACCACTTTTGCAATTGTATTAGTGTGGAAAAAACACTTTTTGCACTTGTGATAGTGTTGAAAAACCACTTTTCGCACTTGTGTTAGTGTTGAAAAACCACTTTTCGCACTTGTGTTAGTGTTGAAAAACCACTTTTCGCACTTGTTTTAGTGTTGAAAAACCACTTTTCGCACTTGTGATAGTGTTGAAAAACCACTTTTCGCACTTGTGTTAGTGTTGCAAAACTACTTTTCGCACTTGTGTTGGTGCAGGCAACCACTTTTTGCACTTGTGATAGTGTGGAAAAACCACTTTTGCACTTGTATTAGTGTGGAAAAACCACTTTTCGCACTTGTGTTAGTGTTGAAAAACCACTTTTCGCACGTGTGTTGGTGCAGGAAACCACTTTTGCACTTGTATTAGTGTGGAAAAACCACTTTTCGCACTTGTGTTAGTGTTGAAAAACCACTTTTCGCACTTGTGTTAGTGTTGAAAAACCACTTTTCGCACTTGTGTTGGTGCAGGAAACCACTTTTGCACTTGTATTAGTGTGGAAAAAACACTTTTCGCACTTGTGTTATTGTTGAAAAACCACCTTTCGCACTTGTGTTTGTGTTGAAAAACCACTTTTCGCACTTGTGTTGGTGCAGGAAACCACTTTTGCACTTGCATTAGTGTGGAAAAACCACTTTTCGCACTTGTGTTAGTGTTGAAAAACCACTTTTCGCACTTGTGTTAGTGTTGAAAAACCACTTTTCGCACTTGTGTTGGTGCAGGAAACCACTTTTGCACTTGTGTTAGTGTTGAAAAACCACTTTTCGCACTTGTGTTAGTGTTGAAAAACCACTATTCGCACTTGTGTTAGTGTTGAAAAACCACTTTTCGCACTTGTGTTGGTGCAGGAAACCACTTTTGCACTTGTATTAGTGTGGAAAAAACACTTTTTGCACTTGTGCTAGTGTTGAAAAACCACTTTTCGCACTTGTGTTGGTGCAGGAAACCACTTTTGCACTTGTGTTAGTGTTGAAAAACCACTTTTCGCACTTGTGTTAGTGTTGAAAAACCACTTTTCGCACTTGTGTTAGTGTTGAATAACCACTTTTCGCACTTGTGTTGGTGCAGGAAACCACTTTTGCACTTGTATTAGTGTGGAAAAAACACTTTTTGCACTTGTGATAGTGTTGAAAAACCACTTTTCGCACTTGTGTTAGTGTTGAAAAACCACTTTTCGCACTTGTGTTGGTGCAGGAAACCACTTTTCGCACTTGTATTAGTGTGGAAAAACCACTTTTTGCACTTGTGATAGTGTTGAAAAACCACTTTTCGCACTTGTGTTAGTGTTGAAAAACCACTTTTCGCACTTGTGTTGGTGCAGGAAACCACTTTTCGCACTTGTGATAGTGTGGAAAACCACTTTTGCACTTGTATTAGTGTGGAAAAACCACTTTTCGCACTTGTGTTAGTGTTGAAAAACCACTTTTCGCACTTGTGTTGGTGCAGGAAACCACTTTTGCACTTGTATTAGTGTGGAAAAAACACTTTTTGCACTTGTGATAGTGTTGAAAAACCACTTTTCGCACTTGTGTTAGTGTTGAAAAACCACTTTTCGCACTTGTGATAGTGTTGAAAAACCACTTTTCGCACATGTGTTAGTGTTGAAAAACTACTTTTCGCACTTGTGTTGGTGCAGGCAACCACTTTTTGCACTTGTGATAGTGTGGAAAAACCACTTTTGCACTTGTATTAGTGTGGAAAATCCACTTTTCGCACTTGTGTTAGTGTTGAAAAACCACTTTTCGCACGTGTGTTGGTGCAGGAAACCACTTTTGCACTTGTATTAGTGTGGAAAAACCACTTTTCGCACTTGTGTTAGTGTTGAAAAACCACTTTTCGCACTTGTGTTAGTGTTGAAAAACCACTTTTCGCACATGTGTTGGTGCAGGAAACCACTTTTGCACTTGTATTAGTGTGGAAAAAACCATTTTCGCACTTGTGTTATTGTTGAAAAACCACTTTTCGCACTTGTGTTAGTGTTGAAAAACCACTTTTCGCACTTGTGTTGGTGCAGGAAACCACTTTTGCACTTGTATTAGTGTGGAAAAACCACTTTTCGCACTTGTGTTAGTGTTGAAAAACCACTTTTCGCACTTGTGTTAGTGTTGAAAAACCACTTTTCGCACCTGTGTTGGTGCAGGAAACCACTTTTGCACTTGTGTTAGTGTTGAAAAACCACTTTTCGCACTTGTGTTAGTGTTGAAAAACCACTTTTCGCACTTGTGTTAGTGTTGAAAAACCACTTTTCGCACTTGTGTTGGTGCAGGAAACCACTTTTGCACTTGTATTAGTGTGGAAAAAACACTTTTTGCACTTGTGATAGTGTTGAAAAACCACTTTTCGCACTTGTGTTAGTGTTGAAAAACCACTTTTCGCACTTGTGTTGGTGCATGAAACCACTTTTCGCACTTGTGTTAGTGTTGAAAAACCACTTTTCGCACTTGTGTTAGTGTTGAAAAACCACTTTTCGCACTTGTGTTAGTGTTGAAAAACCACTTTTCGCACTTGTGTTAGTGTTGAAAAACCACTTTTCGCACTTGTGTTGGTGCAGGAAATCACTTTTGCACTTGTATTAGTGTGGAAAAAACACTTTTTGCACTTGTGATAGTGTTGAAAAACCACTTTTCGCACTTGTGTTAGTGTTGAAAAACCACTTTTCGCACTTGTGTTGGTGCAGGAAACCTCTTTTGCACTTGTGTTAGTGTGGAAAAACCACTTTTCGCACTTGTGTTAGTGTTGAAAAACCACTTTTTGCACTTGTGTTAGTGTTGAAAAACCACTTTTCGCACTTGTGTTGGTGCAGGAAACCACTTTTGCACTTGTATTAGTGTGGAAAAACCACTTTTCACACTTGTGTTAGCGTTGAAAAAACACTTTTCGCACATGTGTTAGTGTTGAAAAACCACTTTTCGCACTTGTGTTGGTGCAGGAAACCACTTTTGCACTTGTATTAGTGTGGAAAAACCACTTTTTGCACTTGTGTTAGTGTTGAAAAACCACTTTTCGCACTTGTGTTAGTGTTGAAAAACCACCTTTCGCACTTGTGTTGGTGCAGGAAACCACTTTTGCACTTGTGTTGGTGCAGGAAACCACTTTTGCACTTGTATTAGTGTGGAAAAAACACTTTTCGCACTTGTGTTATTGTTGAAAAACCACGTTTCGCACTTGTGTTAGTGTTGAAAAACCACTTTTCGCACTTGTGTTGGTGCAGGAAACCACTTTTGCACTTGTATTAGTGTGGAAAAACCACTTTTCGCACTTGTGTTAGTGTTGAAAAACCACTTTTCGCACTTGTGTTTGTGTTGAAAAACCACTTTTCGCACTTGTGTTGGTGCAGGAAACCACTTTTGCACTTGCATTAGTGTGGAAAAACCACTTTTCGCACTTGTGTTAGTGTTGAAAAACCACTTTTCGCACTTGTGTTAGTGTTGAAAAACCACTTTTCGCACTTGTGTTGGTGCAGGAAACCACTTTTGCACTTGTGTTAGTGTTGAAAAACCACTTTTCACACTTGTGTTAGTGTTGAAAAACCACTATTCGCACTTGTGTTAGTGTTGAAAAACCACTTTTCGCACTTGTGTTGGTGCAGGAAACCACTTTTGCACTTGTATTAGTGTGGAAAAAACACTTTTTGCACTTGTGATAGTGTTGAAAAACCACTTTTCGCACTTGTGTTAGTGTTGAAAAACCACTTTTCGCACTTGTGTTGGTGCAGGAAACCACTTTTGCACTTGTGTTAGTGTTGAAAAACCACTTTTCGCACTTGTGTTAGTGTTGAAAAACCACTTTTTGCACTTGTGTTAGTGTTGAATAACCACTTTTCGCACTTGTGTTGGTGCAGGAAACCACTTTTGCACTTGTATTAGTGTGGAAAAAACACTTTTTGCACTTGTGATAGTGTTGAAAAACCACTTTTCGCACTTGTGTTAGTGTTGAAAAACCACTTTTCGCACTTGTGTTGGTGCATGAAACCACTTTTCGCACTTGTATTAGTGTGGAAAACCACTTTTTGCACTTGTGATAGTGTTGAAAAACCACTTTTCGCACTTGTGTTAGTGTTGAAAAACCACTTTTCGCACTTGTGTTGGTGCAGGAAACCACTTTTCGCACTTGTGATAGTGTGGAAAAACCACTTTTGCACTTGTATTAGTGTGGAAAAACCACTTTTCGCACTTGTGTTAGTGTTGAAAAACCACTTTTCGCACTTGTGTTGGTGCAGGAAACCACTTTTGCACTTGTATTAGTGTGGAAAAACCACTTTTCGCACTTGTGTTAGTGTTGAAAAACCACTTTTCGCACTTGTGTTTGTGTTGAAAAACCACTTTTCGCACTTGTGTTGGTGCAGGAAACCACTTTTGCACTTGCATTAGTGTGGAAAAACCACTTTTCGCACTTGTGTTAGTGTTGAAAAACCACTTTTCGCACTTGTGTTAGTGTTGAAAAACCACTTTTCGCACTTGTGTTGGTGCAGGAAACCACTTTTGCACTTGTGTTAGTGTTGAAAAACCACTTTTCACACTTGTGTTAGTGTTGAAAAACCACTATTCGCACTTGTGTTAGTGTTGAAAAACCACTTTTCGCACTTGTGTTGGTGCAGGAAACCACTTTTGCACTTGTATTAGTGTGGAAAAAACACTTTTTGCACTTGTGATAGTGTTGAAAAACCACTTTTCGCACTTGTGTTAGTGTTGAAAAACCACTTTTCGCACTTGTGTTGGTGCAGGAAACCACTTTTGCACTTGTGTTAGTGTTGAAAAACCACTTTTCGCACTTGTGTTAGTGTTGAAAAACCACTTTTCGCACTTGTGTTAGTGTTGAATAACCACTTTTCGCACTTGTGTTGGTGCAGGAAACCACTTTTGCACTTGTATTAGTGTGGAAAAAACACTTTTTGCACTTGTGATAGTGTTGAAAAACCACTTTTCGCACTTGTGTTAGTGTTGAAAAACCACTTTTCGCACTTGTGTTGGTGCATGAAACCACTTTTCGCACTTGTATTAGTGTGGAAAACCACTTTTTGCACTTGTGATAGTGTTGAAAAACCACTTTTCGCACTTGTGTTAGTGTTGAAAAACCACTTTTCGCACTTGTGTTGGTGCAGGAAACCACTTTTCGCACTTGTGATAGTGTGGAAAAACCACTTTTGCACTTGTATTAGTGTGGAAAAACCACTTTTCGCACTTGTGTTAGTGTTGAAAAACCACTTTTCGCACTTGTGTTGGTGCAGGAAACCACTTTTGCACTTGTATTAGTGTGGAAAAAACACTTTTTGCACTTGTGATAGTGTTGAAAAACCACTTTTCGCACTTGTGTTAGTGTTGAAAAACCACTTTTCGCACTTGTGTTAGTGTTGAAAAACCACTTTTCGCACTTGTGTTAGTGTTGAAAAACCACTTTTCGCACTTGTGATAGTGTTGAAAAACCACTTTTCGCACTTGTGTTAGTGTTGAAAAACTACTTTTCGCACTTGTGTTGGTGCAGGCAACCACTTTTTGCACTTGTGATAGTGTGGAAAAACCACTTTTGCACTTGTATTAGTGTGGAAAACCACTTTTTGCACTTGTGTTAGTGTTGAAAAACCACTTTTCGCACGTGTGTTGGTGCAGGAAACCACTTTTGCACTTGTATTAGTGTGGAAAAACCACTTTTCGCACTTGTGCTAGTGTTGAAAAACCACTTTTCGCACTTGTGTTAGTGTTGAAAAACCACTTTTCGCACTTGTGTTGGTGCAGGAAACCACTTTTGCACTTGTATTAGTGTGGAAAAAACACTTTTCGCACTTGTGTTATTGTTGAAAAACCACTTTTCGCACTTGTGTTAGTGTTGAAAAACCACTTTTCGCACTTGTGTTGGTGCAGGAAACCACTTTTGCACTTGTATTAGTGTGGAAAAACCACTTTTGGCACTTGTGTTAGTGTTGAAAAACCACTTTTCGCACTTGTGTTAGTGTTGAAAAACCACTTTTCGCACTTGTGTTAGTGTTGAAAAACCACTTTTCGCACTTGTGTTGGTGCAGGAAACCACTTTTGCACTTGTATTAGTGTGGAAAAACCACTTTTTGCACTTGTGATAGTATTGAAAAACCACTTTTCGCACTTGTGTTAGTGTTGAAAAACCACTTTTCGCACTTGTGTTGGTGCAGGAAACCTCTTTTGCACTTGTGTTAGTGTGGAAAAACCACTTTTCGCACTTGTGTTAGTGTTGAAAAACCACTTTTTGCACTTGTGTTAGTGTTGAAAAACCACTTTTCGCACTTGTGTTGGTGCAGGAAACCACTTTTGCACTTGTATTAGTGTGGAAAAACCACTTTTCACACTTGTGTTAGCGTTGAAAAAACACTTTTCGCACATGTGTTAGTGTTGAAAAACACTTTTCGCACTTGTGTTGGTGCAGGAAACCACTTTTGCACTTGTATTAGTGTGGAAAAACCACTTTTTGCACTTGTGTTAGTGTTGAAAAACCACTTTTCGCACTTGTGTTAGTGTTGAAAAACCACCTTTCGCACTTGTGTTGGTGCAGGAAACCACTTTTGCACTTGTGTTGGTGCAGGAAACCACTTTTGCACTTGTATTAGTGTGGAAAAAACACTTTTCGCACTTGTGTTATTGTTGAAAAACCACTTTTCGCACTTGTGTTAGTGTTGAAAAACCACTTTTCGCACTTGTGTTGGTGCAGGAAACCACTTTTGCACTTGTATTAGTGTGGAAAAACCACTTTTCGCACTTGTGTTAGTGTTGAAAAACCACTTTTCGCACTTGTGTTTGTGTTGAAAAACCACTTTTCGCACTTGTGTTGGTGCAGGAAACCACTTTTGCACTTGCATTAGTGTTGAAAAACCACTTTTCGCACTTGTGTTAGTGTTGAAAAACCACTTTTCGCACTTGTGTTAGTGTTGAAAAACCACTTTTCGCACTTGTGTTGGTGCAGGAAACCACTTTTGCACTTGTGTTAGTGTTGAAAAACCACTTTTCACACTTGTGTTAGTGTTGAAAAACCACTATTCGCACTTGTGTTAGTGTTGAAAAACCACTTTTCGCACTTGTGTTGGTGCAGGAAACCACTTTTGCACTTGTATTAGTGTGGAAAAAACACTTTTTGCACTTGTGATAGTGTTGAAAAACCACTTTTCGCACTTGTGTTAGTGTTGAAAAACCACTTTTCGCACTTGTGTTGGTGCAGGAAACCACTTTTGCACTTGTGTTAGTGTTGAAAAACCACTTTTCGCACTTGTGTTAGTGTTGAAAAACCACTTTTCGCACTTGTGTTAGTGTTGAATAACCACTTTTCGCACTTGTGTTGGTGCAGGAAACCACTTTTGCACTTGTATTAGTGTGGAAAAAACACTTTTTGCACTTGTGATAGTGTTGAAAAACCACTTTTCGCACTTGTGTTAGTGTTGAAAAACCACTTTTCGCACTTGTGTTGGTGCATGAAACCACTTTTCGCACTTGTATTAGTGTGGAAAACCACTTTTTGCACTTGTGATAGTGTTGAAAAACCACTTTTCGCACTTGTGTTAGTGTTGAAAAACCACTTTTCGCACTTGTGTTGGTGCAGGAAACCACTTTTCGCACTTGTGATAGTGTGGAAAAAACACTTTTGCACTTGTATTAGTGTGGAAAAACCACTTTTCGCACTTGTGTTAGTGTTGAAAAACCACTTTTCGCACTTGTGTTGGTGCAGGAAACCACTTTTGCACTTGTATTAGTGTGGAAAAACCACTTTTCGCACTTGTGTTAGTGTTGAAAAACCACTTTTCGCACTTGTGTTTGTGTTGAAAAACCACTTTTCGCACTTGTGTTGGTGCAGGAAACCACTTTTGCACTTGCATTAGTGTGGAAAAACCACTTTTCGCACTTGTGTTAGTGTTGAAAAACCACTTTTCGCACTTGTGTTAGTGTTGAAAAACCACTTTTCGCACTTGTGTTGGTGCAGGAAACCACTTTTGCACTTGTGTTAGTGTTGAAAAACCACTTTTCACACTTGTGTTAGTGTTGAAAAACCACTATTCGCACTTGTGTTAGTGTTGAAAAACCACTTTTCGCACTTGTGTTGGTGCAGGAAACCACTTTTGCACTTGTATTAGTGTGGAAAAAACACTTTTTGCACTTGTGATAGTGTTGAAAAACCACTTTTCGCACTTGTGTTAGTGTTGAAAAACCACTTTTCGCACTTGTGTTGGTGCAGGAAACCACTTTTGCACTTGTGTTAGTGTTGAAAAACCACTTTTCGCACTTGTGTTAGTGTTGAAAAACCACTTTTCGCACTTGTGTTAGTGTTGAATAACCACTTTTCGCACTTGTGTTGGTGCAGGAAACCACTTTTGCACTTGTATTAGTGTGGAAAAAACACTTTTTGCACTTGTGATAGTGTTGAAAAACCACTTTTCGCACTTGTGTTAGTGTTGAAAAACCACTTTTCGCACTTGTGTTGGTGCATGAAACCACTTTTCGCACTTGTATTAGTGTGGAAAACCACTTTTTGCACTTGTGATAGTGTTGAAAAACCACTTTTCGCACTTGTGTTAGTGTTGAAAAACCACTTTTCGCACTTGTGTTGGTGCAGGAAACCACTTTTCGCACTTGTGATAGTGTGGAAAAACCACTTTTACACTTGTATTAGTGTGGAAAAACCACTTTTCGCACTTGTGTTAGTGTTGAAAAACCACTTTTCGCACTTGTGTTGGTGCAGGAAACCACTTTTGCACTTGTATTAGTGTGGAAAAAACACTTTTTGCACTTGTGATAGTGTTGAAAAACCACTTTTCGCACTTGTGTTAGTGTTGAAAAACCACTTTTCGCACTTGTGTTAGTGTTGAAAAACCACTTTTCGCACTTGTGTTAGTGTTGAAAAACCACTTTTCGCACTTGTGATAGTGTTGAAAAACCACTTTTCGCACTTGTGTTAGTGTTGAAAAACTACTTTTCGCACTTGTGTTGGTGCAGGCAACCACTTTTTGCACTTGTGATAGTGTGGAAAAACCACTTTTGCACTTGTATTAGTGTGGAAAACCACTTTTTGCACTTGTGTTAGTGTTGAAAAACCACTTTTCGCACGTGTGTTGGTGCAGGAAACCACTTTTGCACTTGTATTAGTGTGGAAAAACCACTTTTCGCACTTGTGCTAGTGTTGAAAAACCACTTTTCGCACTTGTGTTAGTGTTGAAAAACCACTTTTCGCACTTGTGTTGGTGCAGGAAACCACTTTTGCACTTGTATTAGTGTGGAAAAAACACTTTTCGCACTTGTGTTATTGTTGAAAAACCACTTTTCGCACTTGTGTTAGTGTTGAAAAACCACTTTTCGCACTTGTGTTGGTGCAGGAAACCACTTTTGCACTTGTATTAGTGTGGAAAAACCACTTTTGGCACTTGTGTTAGTGTTGAAAAACCACTTTTCGCACTTGTGTTAGTGTTGAAAAACCACTTTTCGCACCTGTGTTGGTGCAGGAAACCACTTTTGCACTTGTGTTAGTGTTGAAAAACCACTTTTCGCACTTGTGTTAGTGTTGAAAAACCACTTTTCGCACTTGTGTTAGTGTTGAATAACCACTTTTCGCACTTGTGTTGGTGCAGGAAACCACTTTTGCACTTGTATTAGTGTGGAAAAAACACTTTTGCACTTGTATTAGTGTGGAAAAACCACTTTTCGCACTTGTGTTAGTGTTGAAAAACCACTTTTCGCACTTGTGTTAGTGTTGAATAACCACTTTTCGCACTTGTGTTGGTGCAGGAAACCACTTTTGCACTTGTATTAGTGTGGAAAAAACACTTTTTGCACTTGTGATAGTGTTGAAAAACCACTTTTCGCACTTGTGTTAGTGTTGAAAAACCACTTTTCGCACTTGTGTTGGTGCATGAAACCACTTTTCGCACTTGTATTAGTGTGGAAAACCACTTTTTGCACTTGTGATAGTGTTGAAAAACCACTTTTCGCACTTGTGTTAGTGTTGAAAAACCACTTTTCGCACTTGTGTTGGTGCAGGAAACCACTTTTCGCACTTGTGATAGTGTGGAAAAACCACTTTTACACTTGTATTAGTGTGGAAAAACCACTTTTCGCACTTGTGTTAGTGTTGAAAAACCACTTTTCGCACTTGTGTTGGTGCAGGAAACCACTTTTGCACTTGTATTAGTGTGGAAAAAACACTTTTTGCACTTGTGATAGTGTTGAAAAACCACTTTTCGCACTTGTGTTAGTGTTGAAAAACCACTTTTCGCACTTGTGTTAGTGTTGAAAAACCACTTTTCGCACTTGTGTTAGTGTTGAAAAACCACTTTTCGCACTTGTGATAGTGTTGAAAAACCACTTTTCGCACTTGTGTTAGTGTTGAAAAACTACTTTTCGCACTTGTGTTGGTGCAGGCAACCACTTTTTGCACTTGTGATAGTGTGGAAAAACCACTTTTGCACTTGTATTAGTGTGGAAAACCACTTT
This sequence comes from Myxine glutinosa, assembly GCF_964187855.1. Classification (NCBI taxonomy): domain Eukaryota; kingdom Metazoa; phylum Chordata; class Myxini; order Myxiniformes; family Myxinidae; genus Myxine; species Myxine glutinosa. Next base: position 30,951 of record NW_027618913.1, on the reverse strand, counting down.
TTGCACTTGTGTTAGTGTTGAAAAACCACTTTTCGCACGTGTGTTGGTGCAGGAAACCACTTTTGCACTTGTATTAGTGTGGAAAAACCACTTTTCGCACTTGTGCTAGTGTTGAAAAACCACTTTTCGCACTTGTGTTAGTGTTGAAAAACCACTTTTCGCACTTGTGTTGGTGCAGGAAACCACTTTTGCACTTGTATTAGTGTGGAAAAAACACTTTTCGCACTTGTGTTATTGTTGAAAAACCACTTTTCGCACTTGTGTTAGTGTTGAAAAACCACTTTTCGCACTTGTGTTGGTGCAGGAAACCACTTTTGCACTTGTATTAGTGTGGAAAAACCACTTTTGGCACTTGTGTTAGTGTTGAAAAACCACTTTTCGCACTTGTGTTAGTGTTGAAAAACCACTTTTCGCACCTGTGTTGGTGCAGGAAACCACTTTTGCACTTGTGTTAGTGTTGAAAAACCACTTTTCGCACTTGTGTTAGTGTTGAAAAACCACTTTTCGCACTTGTGTTAGTGTTGAATAACCACTTTTCGCACTTGTGTTGGTGCAGGAAACCACTTTTGCACTTGTATTAGTGTGGAAAAAACACTTTTTGCACTTGTGATAGTGTTGAAAAACCACTTTTCGCACTTGTGTTAGTGTTGAAAAACCACTTTTCGCACTTTTGTTAGTGTTGAAAAACCACTTTTTGCACTTGTGATAGTGTTGAAAAACCACTTTTCGCACTTGTGTTAGTGTTGAAAAACCACTTTTCGCACTTGTGTTGGTGCAGGAAACCACTTTTGCACCTGTATCAGTGTGGAAAAACCACTTTTCGCACTTGTGTTAGTGTTGAAAAACCACTTTTCGCACTTGTGTTAGTGTTGAAAAACCACTTTTCGCACATGTGTTGGTGCAGGAAACCACTTTTGCACTTGTGATAGTGTTGAAAAACCACTTTTCGCACTTGTGTTAGTGTTGAAAAACCACTTTTCGCACTTGTGTTGGTGCAGGAAACCACTTTTGCACTTGTATTAGTGTGGAAAAAACACTTTTTGCACTTGTGATAGTGTTGAAAAACCACTTTTCGCACTTGTGTTAGTGTTGAAAAACCACTTTGTGCACTTGTGATAGTGTTGAAAAACCACTTTTCGCACTTGTGTTAGTGTTGAAAAACCACTTTTCGCACTTGTGTTGGTGCAGGAAACCACTTTTGCACTTGTATTAGTGTGGAAAAACCACTTTTTGCACTTGTGTTAGTGTTGAAAAACCACTTTTCGCACTTGTGTTAGTGTTGAAAAACCACTTTTCGCACTTGTGTTAGTGTTGAAAAACCACTTTTCGCACTTGTGTTGGTGCAGGAAACCACTTTTGCACTTGTGTTAGTGTTGAAAAACCACTTTTCGCACTTGTGTTAGTGTTGAAAAACCACTTTTCGCACTTGTGTTAGTGTTGAAAAACCACTTTTCGCACTTGTGTTGGTGCAGGAAACCACTTTTGCACTTGTATTAGTGTGGAAAAAACACTTTTTGCACTTGTGATAGTGTTGAAAAACCACTTTTCGCACTTGTGTTAGTGTTGAAAAACCACTTTTCGCACTTGTGTTGGTGCAGGAAACCTCTTTTGCACTTGTGTTAGTGTGGCAAAACCACTTTTCGCACTTGTGATAGTGTTGAAAAACCACTTTTCGCACTTGTGTTAGTGTTGAAAAACCACTTTTCGCACTTGTGTTGGTGCAGGAAACCACTTTTCGCACTTGTGATAGTGTGGAAAACCACTTTTGCACTTGTATTAGTGTGGAAAAACCACTTTTCGCACTTGTATTAGTGTTGAAAAACCACTTTTCGCACTTGTGTTGGTGCAGGAAACCACTTTTGCACTTGTATTAGTGTGGAAAAAACACTTTTTGCACTTGTGATAGTGTTGAAAAACCACTTTTCGCACTTGTGTTAGTGTTGAAAAACCACTTTTCGCACTTGTGTTAGTGTTGAAAAACCACTTTTCGCACTTGTGTTAGTGTTGAAAAACCACTTTTCGCACTTGTGATAGTGTGGAAAAACCACTTTTGCACTTGTATTAGTGTGGAAAAACCACTTTTCGCACTTGTGTTAGTGTTGAAAAACCACTTTTCGCACGTGTGTTGGTGCAGGAAACCACTTTTGCACTTGTATTAGTGTGGAAAAACCACTTTTCGCACTTGTGTTAGTGTTGAAAAACCACTTTTCGCACTTGTGTTAGTGTTGAAAAACCACTTTTCGCACTTGTGTTGGTGCAGGAAACCACTTTTGCACTTGTATTAGTGTGGAAAAAACACTTTTCGCACTTGTGTTATTGTTGAAAAACCACCTTTCGCACTTGTGTTTGTGTTGAAAAACCACTTTTCGCACTTGTGTTGGTGCAGGAAACCACTTTTGCACTTGCATTAGTGTGGAAAAACCACTTTTCGCACTTGTGTTAGTGTTGAAAAACCACTTTTCGCACTTGTGTTAGTGTTGAAAAACCACTTTTCGCACTTGTGTTGGTGCAGGAAACCACTTTTGCACTTGTGTTAGTGTTGAAAAACCACTTTTCGCACTTGTGTTAGTGTTGAAAAACCACTTTTCGCACTTGTGTTGGTGCAGGAAACCACTTTTGCACTTGTATTAGTGTGGAAAAAACACTTTTTGCACTTGTGATAGTGTTGAAAAACCACTTTTCGCACTTGTGTTAGTGTTGAAAAACCACTTTTCGCACTTTTGTTAGTGTTGAAAAACCACTTTTTGCACTTGTGATAGTGTTGAAAAACCACTTTTCGCACTTGTGTTAGTGTTGAAAAACCACTTTTCGCACTTGTGTTGGTGCAGGAAACCACTTTTGCACCTGTATCAGTGTGGAAAAACCACTTTTCGCACTTGTGTTAGTGTTGAAAAACCACTTTTCGCACTTGTGTTAGTGTTGAAAAACCACTTTTCGCACATGTGTTGGTGCAGGAAACCACTTTTGCACTTGTGATAGTGTTGAAAAACCACTTTTCGCACTTGTGTTAGTGTTGAAAAACCACTTTTCGCACTTGTGTTGGTGCAGGAAACCACTTTTGCACTTGTGTTAGTGTTGAAAAACCACTTTTCACACTTGTGTTAGTGTTGAAAAACCACTTTTCGCACTTGTGTTTGTGTTGAAAAACCACTTTTCGCACTTGTGTTGGTGCAGGAAACCACTTTTGCACTTGCATTAGTGTGGAAAAACCACTTTTCGCACTTGTGTTAGTGTTGAAAAACCACTTTTCGCACTTGTGTTAGTGTTGAAAAACCACTTTTCGCACTTGTGTTGGTGCAGGAAACCACTTTTGCACTTGTGTTAGTGTTGAAAAACCACTTTTCACACTTGTGTTAGTGTTGAAAAACCACTATTCGCACTTGTGTTAGTGTTGAAAAACCACTTTTCGCACTTGTGTTGGTGCAGGAAACCACTTTTGCACTTGTATTAGTGTGGAAAAAACACTTTTTGCACTTGTGATAGTGTTGAAAAACCACTTTTCGCACTTGTGTTAGTGTTGAAAAAACACTTTTCGCACTTGTGTTGGTGCAGGAAACCACTTTTGCACTTGTGTTAGTGTTGAAAAACCACTTTTCGCACTTGTGTTAGTGTTGAAAAACCACTTTTCGCACTTGTGTTAGTGTTGAATAACCACTTTTCGCACTTGTGTTGGTGCAGGAAACCACTTTTGCACTTGTATTAGTGTGGAAAAAACACTTTTTGCACTTGTGATAGTGTTGAAAAACCACTTTTCGCACTTGTGTTAGTGTTGAAAAACCACTTTTCGCACTTGTGTTGGTGCATGAAACCACTTTTCGCACTTGTATTAGTGTGGAAAACCACTTTTTGCACTTGTGATAGTGTTGAAAAACCACTTTTCGCACTTGTGTTAGTGTTGAAAAACCACTTTTCGCACTTGTGTTGGTGCAGGAAACCACTTTTCGCACTTGTGATAGTGTGGAAAAACCACTTTTGCACTTGTATTAGTGTGGAAAAACCACTTTTCGCACTTGTGTTAGTGTTGAAAAACCACTTTTCGCACTTGTGTTGGTGCAGGAAACCACTTTTGCACTTGTATTAGTGTGGAAAAACCACTTTTCGCACTTGTGTTAGTGTTGAAAAACCACTTTTCGCACTTGTGTTTGTGTTGAAAAACCACTTTTCGCACTTGTGTTGGTGCAGGAAACCACTTTTGCACTTGCATTAGTGTGGAAAAACCACTTTTCGCACTTGTGTTAGTGTTGAAAAACCACTTTTCGCACTTGTGTTAGTGTTGAAAAACCACTTTTCGCACTTGTGTTGGTGCAGGAAACCACTTTTGCACTTGTGTTAGTGTTGAAAAACCACTTTTCACACTTGTGTTAGTGTTGAAAAACCACTATTCGCACTTGTGTTAGTGTTGAAAAACCACTTTTCGCACTTGTGTTGGTGCAGGAAACCACTTTTGCACTTGTATTAGTGTGGAAAAAACACTTTTTGCACTTGTGATAGTGTTGAAAAACCACTTTTCGCACTTGTGTTAGTGTTGAAAAACCACTTTTCGCACTTGTGTTGGTGCAGGAAACCACTTTTGCACTTGTGTTAGTGTTGAAAAACCACTTTTCGCACTTGTGTTAGTGTTGAAAAACCACTTTTCGCACTTGTGTTAGTGTTGAATAACCACTTTTCGCACTTGTGTTGGTGCAGGAAACCACTTTTGCACTTGTATTAGTGTGGAAAAAACACTTTTTGCACTTGTGATAGTGTTGAAAAACCACTTTTCGCACTTGTGTTAGTGTTGAAAAACCACTTTTCGCACTTGTGTTGGTGCATGAAACCACTTTTCGCACTTGTATTAGTGTGGAAAACCACTTTTTGCACTTGTGATAGTGTTGAAAAACCACTTTTCGCACTTGTGTTAGTGTTGAAAAACCACTTTTCGCACTTGTGTTGGTGCAGGAAACCACTTTTCGCACTTGTGATAGTGTGGAAAAACCACTTTTGCACTTGTATTAGTGTGGAAAAACCACTTTTCGCACTTGTGTTAGTGTTGAAAAACCACTTTTCGCACTTGTGTTGGTGCAGGAAACCACTTTTGCACTTGTATTAGTGTGGAAAAAACACTTTTTGCACTTGTGATAGTGTTGAAAAACCACTTTTCGCACTTGTGTTAGTGTTGAAAAACCACTTTTCGCACTTGTGTTAGTGTTGAAAAACCACTTTTCGCACTTGTGTTAGTGTTGAAAAACCACTTTTCGCACTTGTGATAGTGTTGAAAAACCACTTTTCGCACTTGTGTTAGTGTTGAAAAACTACTTTTCGCACTTGTGTTGGTGCAGGCAACCACTTTTTGCACTTGTGATAGTGTGGAAAAACCACTTTTGCACTTGTATTAGTGTGGAAAACCACTTTTTGCACTTGTGTTAGTGTTGAAAAACCACTTTTCGCACGTGTGTTGGTGCAGGAAACCACTTTTGCACTTGTATTAGTGTGGAAAAACCACTTTTCGCACTTGTGCTAGTGTTGAAAAACCACTTTTCGCACTTGTGTTAGTGTTGAAAAACCACTTTTCGCACTTGTGTTGGTGCAGGAAACCACTTTTGCACTTGTATTAGTGTGGAAAAAACACTTTTCGCACTTGTGTTATTGTTGAAAAACCACTTTTCGCACTTGTGTTAGTGTTGAAAAACCACTTTTCGCACTTGTGTTGGTGCAGGAAACCACTTTTGCACTTGTATTAGTGTGGAAAAACCACTTTTGGCACTTGTGTTAGTGTTGAAAAACCACTTTTCGCACTTGTGTTAGTGTTGAAAAACCACTTTTCGCACCTGTGTTGGTGCAGGAAACCACTTTTGCACTTGTGTTAGTGTTGAAAAACCACTTTTCGCACTTGTGTTAGTGTTGAAAAACCACTTTTCGCACTTGTGTTAGTGTTGAAAAACCACTTTTCGCACTTGTGTTGGTGCAGGAAACCACTTTTGCACTTGTATTAGTGTGGAAAAAACACTTTTTTCACTTGTGATAGTGTTGAAAAACCACTTTTCGCACTTGTGTTACTGTTGAAAAACCACTTTTCGCACTTGTGTTGGTGCAGGAAACCACTTTTGCACTTGTGTTAGTGTTGAAAAAACACTTTTCGCACTTGTGTTAGTGTTGAAAAACCACTTTTTGCACTTGTGTTAGTGTTGAAAAACCACTTTTCGCACTTGTGTTGGTGCATGAAACCACTTTTCGCACTTGTATTAGTGTGGAAAACCACTTTTTGCACTTGTGATAGTGTTGAAAAACCACTTTTCGCACTTGTGTTAGTGTTGAAAAACCACTTTTCGCACTTGTGTTGGTGCAGGAAACCACTTTTCGCACTTGTGATAGTGTGGAAAAACCACTTTTACACTTGTATTAGTGTGGAAAAACCACTTTTCGCACTTGTGTTAGTGTTGAAAAACCACTTTTCGCACTTGTGTTGGTGCAGGAAACCACTTTTGCACTTGTATTAGTGTGGAAAAACACTTTTTGCACTTGTGATAGTGTTGAAAAACCACTTTTCGCACTTGTGTTAGTGTTGAAAAACCACTTTTCGCACTTGTGTTAGTGTTGAAAAACCACTTTTCGCACTTGTGTTAGTGTTGAAAAACCACTTTTCGCACTTGTGATAGTGTTGAAAAACCACTTTTCGCACTTGTGTTAGTGTTGAAAAACTACTTTTCGCACTTGTGTTGGTGCAGGCAACCACTTTTTGCACTTGTGATAGTGTTGGAAAAACCACTTTTGCACTTGTATTAGTGTGGAAAACCACTTTTTGCACTTGTGTTAGTGTTGAAAAACCACTTTTCGCACGTGTGTTGGTGCAGGAAACCACTTTTGCACTTGTATTAGTGTGGAAAAACCACTTTTCGCACTTGTGCTAGTGTTGAAAAACCACTTTTCGCACTTGTGTTAGTGTTGAAAAACCACTTTTCGCACTTGTGTTGGTGCAGGAAACCACTTTTGCACTTGTATTAGTGTGGAAAAAACACTTTTCGCACTTGTGTTATTGTTGAAAAACCACTTTTCGCACTTGTGTTAGTGTTGAAAAACCACTTTTCGCACTTGTGTTGGTGCAGGAAACCACTTTTGCACTTGTATTAGTGTGGAAAAACCACTTTTGGCACTTGTGTTAGTGTTGAAAAACCACTTTTCGCACTTGTGTTAGTGTTGAAAAACCACTTTTCGCACCTGTGTTGGTGCAGGAAACCACTTTTGCACTTGTGTTAGTGTTGAAAAACCACTTTTCGCACTTGTGTTAGTGTTGAAAAACCACTTTTCGCACTTGTGTTAGTGTTGAATAACCACTTTTCGCACTTGTGTTGGTGCAGGAAACCACTTTTGCACTTGTATTAGTGTGGAAAAAACACTTTTTGCACTTGTGATAGTGTTGAAAAACCACTTTTCGCACTTGTGTTAGTGTTGAAAAACCACTTTTCGCACTTTTGTTAGTGTTGAAAAACCACTTTTTGCACTTGTGATAGTGTTGAAAAACCACTTTTCGCACTTGTGTTAGTGTTGAAAAACCACTTTTCGCACTTGTGTTGGTGCAGGAAACCACTTTTGCACCTGTATCAGTGTGGAAAAACCACTTTTCGCACTTGTGTTAGTGTTGAAAAACCACTTTTCGCACTTGTGTTAGTGTTGAAAAACCACTTTTCGCACATGTGTTGGTGCAGGAAACCACTTTTGCACTTGTGATAGTGTTGAAAAACCACTTTTCGCACTTGTGTTAGTGTTGAAAAACCACTTTTCGCACTTGTGTTGGTGCAGGAAACCACTTTTGCACTTGTATTAGTGTGGAAAAAACACTTTTTGCACTTGTGATAGTGTTGAAAAACCACTTTTCGCACTTGTGTTAGTGTTGAAAAACCACTTTGTGCACTTGTGATAGTGTTGAAAAACCACTTTTCGCACTTGTGTTAGTGTTGAAAAAACCACTTTTCGCACTTGTGTTGGTGCAGGAAACCACTTTTGCACTTGTATTAGTGTGGAAAAACCACTTTTTGCACTTGTGTTAGTGTTGAAAAACCACTTTTCGCACTTGTGTTAGTGTTGAAAAACCACTTTTCGCACTTGTGTTAGTGTTGAAAAACCACTTTTCGCACTTGTGTTGGTGCAGGAAACCACTTTTGCACTTGTGTTAGTGTTGAAAAACCACTTTTCGCACTTGTGTTAGTGTTGAAAAACCACTTTTCGCACTTGTGTTAGTGTTGAAAAACCACTTTTCGCACTTGTGTTGGTGCAGGAAACCACTTTTGCACTTGTATTAGTGTGGAAAAAACACTTTTTGCACTTGTGATAGTGTTGAAAAACCACTTTTCGCACTTGTGTTAGTGTTGAAAAACCACTTTTCGCACTTGTGTTGGTGCAGGAAAACCTCTTTTGCACTTGTGTTAGTGTGGCAAAACCACTTTTCGCACTTGTGATAGTGTTGAAAAACCACTTTTCGCACTTGTGTTAGTGTTGAAAAACCACTTTTCGCACTTGTGTTGGTGCAGGAAACCACTTTTCGCACTTGTGATAGTGTGGAAAACCACTTTTGCACTTGTATTAGTGTGGAAAAAACCACTTTTCGCACTTGTATTAGTGTTGAAAAACCACTTTTCGCACTTGTGTTGGTGCAGGAAACCACTTTTGCACTTGTATTAGTGTGGAAAAAACACTTTTTGCACTTGTGATAGTGTTGAAAAACCACTTTTCGCACTTGTGTTAGTGTTGAAAAACCACTTTTCGCACTTGTGTTAGTGTTGAAAAACCACTTTTCGCACTTGTGTTAGTGTTGAAAAACCACTTTTCGCACTTGTGATAGTGTGGAAAAACCACTTTTGCACTTGTATTAGTGTGGAAAAACCACTTTTCGCACTTGTGTTAGTGTTGAAAAACCACTTTTCGCACGTGTGTTGGTGCAGGAAACCACTTTTGCACTTGTATTAGTGTGGAAAAACCACTTTTCGCACTTGTGTTAGTGTTGAAAAACCACTTTTCGCACTTGTGTTAGTGTTGAAAAACCACTTTTCGCACTTGTGTTGGTGCAGGAAACCACTTTTGCACTTGTATTAGTGTGGAAAAAACACTTTTCGCACTTGTGTTATTGTTGAAAAACCACCTTTCGCACTTGTGTTTGTGTTGAAAAACCACTTTTTCGCACTTGTGTTGGTGCAGGAAACCACTTTTGCACTTGCATTAGTGTGGAAAAAACCACTTTTCGCACTTGTGTTAGTGTTGAAAAAACCACTTTTCGCACTTGTGTTAGTGTTGAAAAACCACTTTTCGCACTTGTGTTGGTGCAGGAAACCACTTTTGCACTTGTGTTAGTGTTGAAAAACCACTTTTCGCACTTGTGTTAGTGTTGAAAAACCACTTTTCGCACTTGTGTTGGTGCAGGAAACCACTTTTGCACTTGTATTAGTGTGGAAAAAACACTTTTTGCACTTGTGATAGTGTTGAAAAACCACTTTTCGCACTTGTGTTAGTGTTGAAAAACCACTTTTCGCACTTTTGTTAGTGTTGAAAAACCACTTTTTGCACTTGTGATAGTGTTGAAAAACCACTTTTCGCACTTGTGTTAGTGTTGAAAAACCACTTTTCGCACTTGTGTTGGTGCAGGAAACCACTTTTGCACCTGTATCAGTGTGGAAAAACCACTTTTCGCACTTGTGTTAGTGTTGAAAAACCACTTTTCGCACTTGTGTTAGTGTTGAAAAACCACTTTTCGCACATGTGTTGGTGCAGGAAACCACTTTTGCACTTGTGATAGTGTTGAAAAACCACTTTTCGCACTTGTGTTAGTGTTGAAAAACCACTTTTCGCACTTGTGTTGGTGCAGGAAACCACTTTTGCACTTGTGTTAGTGTTGAAAAACCACTTTTCACACTTGTGTTAGTGTTGAAAAACCACTTTTCGCACTTGTGTTTGTGTTGAAAAACCACTTTTCGCACTTGTGTTGGTGCAGGAAACCACTTTTGCACTTGCATTAGTGTGGAAAAACCACTTTTCGCACTTGTGTTAGTGTTGAAAAACCACTTTTCGCACTTGTGTTAGTGTTGAAAAACCACTTTTCGCACTTGTGTTGGTGCAGGAAACCACTTTTGCACTTGTGTTAGTGTTGAAAAACCACTTTTCACACTTGTGTTAGTGTTGAAAAACCACTATTCGCACTTGTGTTAGTGTTGAAAAACCACTTTTCGCACTTGTGTTGGTGCAGGAAACCACTTTTGCACTTGTATTAGTGTGGAAAAAACACTTTTTGCACTTGTGATAGTGTTGAAAAACCACTTTTCGCACTTGTGTTAGTGTTGAAAAACCACTTTTCGCACTTGTGTTGGTGCAGGAAACCACTTTTGCACTTGTGTTAGTGTTGAAAAACCACTTTTCGCACTTGTGTTAGTGTTGAAAAACCACTTTTCGCACTTGTGTTAGTGTTGAATAACCACTTTTCGCACTTGTGTTGGTGCAGGAAACCACTTTTGCACTTGTATTAGTGTGGAAAAAACACTTTTTGCACTTGTGATAGTGTTGAAAAACCACTTTCGCACTTGTGTTAGTGTTGAAAAACCACTTTTCGCACTTGTGTTGGTGCATGAAACCACTTTTCGCACTTGTATTAGTGTGGAAAACCACTTTTTGCACTTGTGATAGTGTTGAAAAACCACTTTTCGCACTTGTGTTAGTGTTGAAAAACCACTTTTCGCACTTGTGTTGGTGCAGGAAACCACTTTTCGCACTTGTGATAGTGTGGAAAAACCACTTTTGCACTTGTATTAGTGTGGAAAAACCACTTTTCGCACTTGTGTTAGTGTTGAAAAACCACTTTTCGCACTTGTGTTGGTGCAGGAAACCACTTTTGCACTTGTATTAGTGTGGAAAAACCACTTTTCGCACTTGTGTTAGTGTTGAAAAACCACTTTTCGCACTTGTGTTTGTGTTGAAAAACCACTTTTCGCACTTGTGTTGGTGCAGGAAACCACTTTTGCACTTGCATTAGTGTGGAAAAACCACTTTTCGCACTTGTGTTAGTGTTGAAAAACCACTTTTCGCACTTGTGTTAGTGTTGAAAAACCACTTTTCGCACTTGTGTTGGTGCAGGAAACCACTTTTGCACTTGTGTTAGTGTTGAAAAACCACTTTTCACACTTGTGTTAGTGTTGAAAAACCACTATTCGCACTTGTGTTAGTGTTGAAAAACCACTTTTCGCACTTGTGTTGGTGCAGGAAACCACTTTTGCACTTGTATTAGTGTGGAAAAAACACTTTTTGCACTTGTGATAGTGTTGAAAAACCACTTTTCGCACTTGTGTTAGTGTTGAAAAACCACTTTTCGCACTTGTGTTGGTGCAGGAAACCACTTTTGCACTTGTGTTAGTGTTGAAAAACCACTTTTCGCACTTGTGTTAGTGTTGAAAAACCACTTTTCGCACTTGTGTTAGTGTTGAATAACCACTTTTCGCACTTGTGTTGGTGCAGGAAACCACTTTTGCACTTGTATTAGTGTGGAAAAAACACTTTTTGCACTTGTGATAGTGTTGAAAAACCACTTTTCGCACTTGTGTTAGTGTTGAAAAACCACTTTTCGCACTTGTGTTGGTGCATGAAACCACTTTTCGCACTTGTATTAGTGTGGAAAACCACTTTTTGCACTTGTGATAGTGTTGAAAAACCACTTTTCGCACTTGTGTTAGTGTTGAAAAACCACTTTTCGCACTTGTGTTGGTGCAGGAAACCACTTTTCGCACTTGTGATAGTGTGGAAAAACCACTTTTGCACTTGTATTAGTGTGGAAAAAACCACTTTTCGCACTTGTGTTAGTGTTGAAAAACCACTTTTCGCACTTGTGTTGGTGCAGGAAACCACTTTTGCACTTGTATTAGTGTGGAAAAAACACTTTTTGCACTTGTGATAGTGTTGAAAAACCACTTTTCGCACTTGTGTTAGTGTTGAAAAACCACTTTTCGCACTTGTGTTAGTGTTGAAAAACCACTTTTCGCACTTGTGTTAGTGTTGAAAAACCACTTTTCGCACTTGTGATAGTGTTGAAAAACCACTTTTCGCACTTGTGTTAGTGTTGAAAAACTACTTTTCGCACTTGTGTTGGTGCAGGCAACCACTTTTTGCACTTGTGATAGTGTGGAAAAACCACTTTTGCACTTGTATTAGTGTGGAAAACCACTTTTTGCACTTGTGTTAGTGTTGAAAAAACCACTTTTCGCACGTGTGTTGGTGCAGGAAACCACTTTTGCACTTGTATTAGTGTGGAAAAACCACTTTTCGCACTTGTGCTAGTGTTGAAAAACCACTTTTCGCACTTGTGTTAGTGTTGAAAAACCACTTTTCGCACTTGTGTTGGTGCAGGAAACCACTTTTGCACTTGTATTAGTGTGGAAAAAACACTTTTCGCACTTGTGTTATTTGTTGAAAAACCACTTTTCGCACTTGTGTTAGTGTTGAAAAACCACTTTTCGCACTTGTGTTGGTGCAGGAAACCACTTTTGCACTTGTATTAGTGTGGAAAAACCACTTTTGGCACTTGTGTTAGTGTGAAAAACCACTTTTCGCACTTGTGTTAGTGTTGAAAAACCACTTTTCGCACCTGTGTTGGTGCAGGAAACCACTTTTGCACTTGTGTTAGTGTTGAAAAACCACTTTTCGCACTTGTGTTAGTGTTGAAAAACCACTTTTCGCACTTGTGTTGGTGTTGAAAAACCACTTTTCGCACTTGTGTTGGTGCAGGAAACCACTTTTGCACTTGTATTAGTGTGGAAAAAACACTTTTTTCACTTGTGATAGTGTTGAAAAACCACTTTTCGCACTTGTGTTAGTGTTGAAAAACCACTTTTCGCACTTGTGTTGGTGCAGGAAACCACTTTTGCACTTGTGTTAGTGTTGAAAAAACACTTTTCGCACTTGTGTTAGTGTTGAAAAACCACTTTTCGCACTTGTGTTAGTGTTGAATAACCACTTTTCGCACTTGTGTTGGTGCAGGAAACCACTTTTGCACTTGTATTAGTGTGGAAAAAACACTTTTTGCACTTGTGATAGTGTTGAAAAACCACTTTTCGCACTTGTGTTAGTGTTGAAAAACCACTTTTCGCACTTTTGTTAGTGTTGAAAAACCACTTTTTGCACTTGTGATAGTGTTGAAAAACCACTTTTCGCACTTGTGTTAGTGTTGAAAAACCACTTTTCGCACTTGTGTTGGTGCAGGAAACCACTTTTGCACCTGTATCAGTGTGGAAAAACCACTTTTCGCACTTGTGATAGTGTTGAAAAACCACTTTTCGCACTTGTGTTAGTGTTGAAAAACCACTTTTCGCACTTGTGTTGGTGCAGGAAACCACTTTTGCACTTGTATTAGTGTGGAAAAAACACTTTTTGCACTTGTGATAGTGTTGAAAAACCACTTTTCGCACTTGTGTTAGTGTTGAAAAACCACTTTTTGCACTTGTGATAGTGTTGAAAAACCACTTTTCGCACTTGTGTTAGTGTTGAAAAACCACTTTTCGCACTTGTGTTGGTGCAGGAAACCACTTTTGCACTTGTATTAGTGTGGAAAAACCACTTTTTGCACTTGTGTTAGTGTTGAAAAACCACTTTTCGCACTTGTGTTAGTGTTGAAAAACCACTTTTCGCACTTGTGTTAGTGTTGAAAAACCACTTTTCGCACTTGTGTTGGTGCAGGAAACCACTTTTGCACTTGTGTTAGTGTTGAAAAACCACTTTTCGCACTTGTGTTAGTGTTGAAAAACCACTTTTCGCACTTGTGTTAGTGTTGAAAAACCACTTTTCGCACTTGTGTTGGTGCAGGAAACCACTTTTGCACTTGTATTAGTGTGGAAAAAACACTTTTTGCACTTGTGATAGTGTTGAAAAACCACTTTTCGCACTTGTGTTAGTGTTGAAAAACCACTTTTCGCACTTGTGTTGGTGCAGGAAACCTCTTTTGCACTTGTGTTAGTGTGGCAAAACCACTTTTCGCACTTGTGATAGTGTTGAAAAACCACTTTTCGCACTTGTGTTAGTGTTGAAAAACCACTTTTCGCACTTGTGTTGGTGCAGGAAACCACTTTTCGCACTTGTGATAGTGTGGAAAACCACTTTTGCACTTGTATTAGTGTGGAAAAACCACTTTTCGCACTTGTATTAGTGTTGAAAAACCACTTTTCGCACTTGTGTTGGTGCAGGAAACCACTTTTGCACTTGTATTAGTGTGGAAAAAACACTTTTTGCACTTGTGATAGTGTTGAAAAACCACTTTTCGCACTTGTGTTAGTGTTGAAAAACCACTTTTCGCACTTGTGTTAGTGTTGAAAAACCACTTTTCGCACTTGTGTTAGTGTTGAAAAACCACTTTTCGCACTTGTGATAGTGTTGAAAAACCACTTTTCGCACTTGTGTTAGTGTTGAAAAACTACTTTTCGCACTTGTGTTGGTGCAGGCAACCACTTTTTGCACTTGTGATAGTGTGGAAAAACCACTTTTGCACTTGTATTAGTGTGGAAAAACCACTTTTCGCACTTGTGTTAGTGTTGAAAAACCACTTTTCGCACGTGTGTTGGTGCAGGAAACCACTTTTGCACTTGTATTAGTGTGGAAAAACCACTTTTCGCACTTGTGTTAGTGTTGAAAAACCACTTTTCGCACTTGTGTTAGTGTTGAAAAACCACTTTTCGCACTTGTGTTGGTGCAGGAAACCACTTTTGCACTTGTATTAGTGTGGAAAAAACACTTTTCGCACTTGTGTTATTGTTGAAAAACCACCTTTCGCACTTGTGTTTGTGTTGAAAAACCACTTTTCGCACTTGTGTTGGTGCAGGAAACCACTTTTGCACTTGCATTAGTGTGGAAAAACCACTTTTCGCACTTGTGTTAGTGTTGAAAAACCACTTTTCGCACTTGTGTTAGTGTTGAAAAACCACTTTTCGCACTTGTGTTGGTGCAGGAAACCACTTTTGCACTTGTGTTAGTGTTGAAAAACCACTTTTCGCACTTGTGTTGGTGCAGGAAACCACTTTTGCACTTGTATTAGTGTGGAAAAAACACTTTTTGCACTTGTGATAGTGTTGAAAAACCACTTTTCGCACTTGTGTTAGTGTTGAAAAACCACTTTTCGCACTTTTGTTAGTGTTGAAAAACCACTTTTTGCACTTGTGATAGTGTTGAAAAACCACTTTTCGCACTTGTGTTAGTGTTGAAAAACCACTTTTCGCACTTGTGTTGGTGCAGGAAACCACTTTTGCACCTGTATCAGTGTGGAAAAACCACTTTTCGCACTTGTGTTAGTGTTGAAAAACCACTTTTCGCACTTGTGTTAGTGTTGAAAAACCACTTTTCGCACATGTGTTGGTGCAGGAAACCACTTTTGCACTTGTGATAGTGTTGAAAAACCACTTTTCGCACTTGTGTTAGTGTTGAAAAACCACTTTTCGCACTTGTGTTGGTGCAGGAAACCACTTTTGCACTTGTGTTAGTGTTGAAAAACCACTTTTCACACTTGTGTTAGTGTTGAAAAACCACTATTCGCACTTGTGTTAGTGTTGAAAAACCACTTTTCGCACTTGTGTTGGTGCAGGAAACCACTTTTGCACTTGTATTAGTGTGGAAAAAACACTTTTTGCACTTGTGATAGTGTTGAAAAACCACTTTTCGCACTTGTGTTAGTGTTGAAAAACCACTTTTCGCACTTGTGTTGGTGCAGGAAACCACTTTTGCACTTGTGTTAGTGTTGAAAAACCACTTTTCGCACTTGTGTTAGTGTTGAAAAACCACTTTTCGCACTTGTGTTAGTGTTGAATAACCACTTTTCGCACTTGTGTTGGTGCAGGAAACCACTTTTGCACTTGTATTAGTGTGGAAAAAACACTTTTTGCACTTGTGATAGTGTTGAAAAACCACTTTTCGCACTTGTGTTAGTGTTGAAAAACCACTTTTCGCACTTGTGTTGGTGCATGAAACCACTTTTCGCACTTGTATTAGTGTGGAAAACCACTTTTTGCACTTGTGATAGTGTTGAAAAACCACTTTTCGCACTTGTGTTAGTGTTGAAAAACCACTTTTCGCACTTGTGTTGGTGCAGGAAACCACTTTTCGCACTTGTGATAGTGTGGAAAAACCACTTTTGCACTTGTATTAGTGTGGAAAAACCACTTTTCGCACTTGTGTTAGTGTTGAAAAACCACTTTTCGCACTTGTGTTGGTGCAGGAAACCACTTTTGCACTTGTATTAGTGTGGAAAAAACACTTTTTGCACTTGTGATAGTGTTGAAAAACCACTTTTCGCACTTGTGTTAGTGTTGAAAAACCACTTTTCGCACTTGTGTTAGTGTTGAAAAACCACTTTTCGCACTTGTGTTAGTGTTGAAAAACCACTTTTCGCACTTGTGATAGTGTTGAAAAACCACTTTTCGCACTTGTGTTAGTGTTGAAAAACTACTTTTCGCACTTGTGTTGGTGCAGGCAACCACTTTTTGCACTTGTGATAGTGTGGAAAAACCACTTTTGCACTTGTATTAGTGTGGAAAACCACTTTTTGCACTTGTGTTCGTGTTGAAAAACCACTTTTCGCACGTGTGTTGGTGCAGGAAACCACTTTTGCACTTGTATTAGTGTGGAAAAACCACTTTTCGCACTTGTGCTAGTGTTGAAAAACCACTTTTCGCACTTGTGTTAGTGTTGAAAAACCACTTTTCGCACTTGTGTTGGTGCAGGAAACCACTTTTGCACTTGTATTAGTGTGGAAAAAACACTTTTCGCACTTGTGTTATTGTTGAAAAACCACTTTTCGCACTTGTGTTAGTGTTGAAAAACCACTTTTCGCACTTGTGTTGGTGCAGGAAACCACTTTTGCACTTGTATTAGTGTGGAAAAACCACTTTTGGCACTTGTGTTAGTGTTGAAAAACCACTTTTCGCACTTGTGTTAGTGTTGAAAAACCACTTTTCGCACCTGTGTTGGTGCAGGAAACCACTTTTGCACTTGTGTTAGTGTTGAAAAACCACTTTTCGCACTTGTGTTAGTGTTGAAAAACCACTTTTTGCACTTGTGTTAGTGTTGAAAAACCACTTTTCGCACTTGTGTTGGTGCAGGAAACCACTTTTGCACTTGTATTAGTGTGGAAAAAACACTTTTTTCACTTGTGATAGTGTTGAAAAACCACTTTTCGCACTTGTGTTAGTGTTGAAAAACCACTTTTCGCACTTGTGTTGGTGCAGGAAACCACTTTTGCACTTGTGTTAGTGTTGAAAAAACACTTTTCGCACTTGTGTTAGTGTTGAAAAACCACTTTTCGCACTTGTGTTAGTGTTGAATAACCACTTTTCGCACTTGTGTTGGTGCAGGAAACCACTTTTGCACTTGTATTAGTGTGGAAAAAACACTTTTTGCACTTGTGATATTGTTGAAAAACCACTTTTCGCACTTGTGTTAGTGTTGAAAAACCACTTTTCGCACTTTTGTTAGTGTTGAAAAACCACTTTTTGCACTTGTGATAGTGTTGAAAAACCACTTTTCGCACTTGTGTTAGTGTTGAAAAACCACTTTTCGCACTTGTGTTGGTGCAGGAAACCACTTTTGCACCTGTATCAGTGTGGAAAAACCACTTTTCGCACTTGTGTTAGTGTTGAAATACCACTTTTCGCACTTGTGTTAGTGTTGAAAAACCACTTTTCGCACATGTGTTGGTGCAGGAAACCACTTTTGCACTTGTGATAGTGTTGAAAAACCACTTTTCGCACTTGTGTTAGTGTTGAAAAACCACTTTTCGCACTTGTGTTGGTGCAGGAAACCACTTTTGCACTTGTATTAGTGTGGAAAAAACACTTTTTGCACTTGTGATAGTGTTGAAAAACCACTTTTCGCACTTGTGTTAGTGTTGAAAAACCACTTTTTGCACTTGTGATAGTGTTGAAAAACCACTTTTCGCACTTGTGTTAGTGTTGAAAAACCACTTTTCGCACTTGTGTTGGTGCAGGAAACCACTTTTGCACTTGTATTAGTGTGGAAAAACCACTTTTTGCACTTGTGTTAGTGTTGAAAAACCACTTTTCGCACTTGTGTTAGTGTTGAAAAACCACTTTTCGCACTTGTGTTAGTGTTGAAAAACCACTTTTCGCACTTGTGTTGGTGCAGGAAACCACTTTTGCACTTGTGTTAGTGTTGAAAAACCACTTTTCGCACTTGTGTTAGTGTTGAAAAACCACTTTTCGCACTTGTGTTAGTGTTGAAAAACCACTTTTCGCACTTGTGTTGGTGCAGGAAACCACTTTTGCACTTGTATTAGTGTGGAAAAAACACTTTTTGCACTTGTGATAGTGTTGAAAAACCACTTTTCGCACTTGTGTTAGTGTTGAAAAACCACTTTTCGCACTTGTGTTGGTGCAGGAAACCTCTTTTGCACTTGTGTTAGTGTGGCAAAACCACTTTTCGCACTTGTGATAGTGTTGAAAAACCACTTTTCGCACTTGTGTTAGTGTTGAAAAACCACTTTTCGCACTTGTGTTGGTGCAGGAAACCACTTTTCGCACTTGTGATAGTGTGGAAAACCACTTTTGCACTTGTATTAGTGTGGAAAAACCACTTTTCGCACTTGTATTAGTGTTGAAAAACCACTTTTCGCACTTGTGTTGGTGCAGGAAACCACTTTTGCACTTGTATTAGTGTGGAAAAAACACTTTTTGCACTTGTGATAGTGTTGAAAAACCACTTTTCGCACTTGTGTTAGTGTTGAAAAACCACTTTTCGCACTTGTGTTAGTGTTGAAAAACCACTTTTCGCACTTGTGTTAGTGTTGAAAAACCACTTTTCGCACTTGTGATAGTGTTGAAAAACCACTTTTCGCACTTGTGTTAGTGTTGAAAAACTACTTTTCGCACTTGTGTTGGTGCAGGCAACCACTTTTTGCACTTGTGATAGTGTGGAAAAACCACTTTTGCACTTGTATTAGTGTGGAAAAACCACTTTTCGCACTTGTGTTAGTGTTGAAAAACCACTTTTCGCACGTGTGTTGGTGCAGGAAACCACTTTTGCACTTGTATTAGTGTGGAAAAACCACTTTTCGCACTTGTGTTAGTGTTGAAAAACCACTTTTCACACTTGTGTTAGTGTTGAAAAACCACTTTTCGCACTTGTGTTGGTGCAGGAAACCACTTTTGCACTTGTATTAGTGTGGAAAAAACACTTTTCGCACTTGTGTTATTGTTGAAAAACCACCTTTCGCACTTGTGTTTGTGTTGAAAAACCACTTTTCGCACTTGTGTTGGTGCAGGAAACCACTTTGGCACTTGCATTAGTGTGGAAAAACCACTTTTCGCACTTGTGTTAGTGTTGAAAAACCACTTTTCGCACTTGTGTTAGTGTTGAAAAACCACTTTTCGCACTTGTGTTGGTGCAGGAAACCACTTTTGCACTTGTGTTAGTGTTGAAAAACCACTTTTCGCACTTGTGTTAGTGTTGAAAAACCACTATTCGCACTTGTGTTAGTGTTGAAAAACCACTTTTCGCACTTGTGTTGGTGCAGGAAACCACTTTTGCACTTGTATTAGTGTGGAAAAAACACTTTTTGCACTTGTGCTAGTGTTGAAAAACCACTTTTCGCACTTGTGTTGGTGCAGGAAACCACTTTTGCACTTGTGTTAGTGTTGAAAAACCACTTTTCGCACTTGTGTTAGTGTTGAAAAACCACTTTTCGCACTTGTGTTAGTGTTGAATAACCACTTTTCGCACTTGTGTTGGTGCAGGAAACCACTTTTGCACTTGTATTAGTGTGGAAAAAACACTTTTTGCACTTGTGATAGTGTTGAAAAACCACTTTTCGCACTTGTGTTAGTGTTGAAAAACCACTTTTCGCACTTGTGTTGGTGCAGGAAACCACTTTTCGCACTTGTATTAGTGTGGAAAAACCACTTTTTGCACTTGTGATAGTGTTGAAAAACCACTTTTCGCACTTGTGTTAGTGTTGAAAAACCACTTTTCGCACTTGTGTTGGTGCAGGAAACCACTTTTCGCACTTGTGATAGTGTGGAAAACCACTTTTGCACTTGTATTAGTGTGGAAAAACCACTTTTCGCACTTGTGTTAGTGTTGAAAAACCACTTTTCGCACTTGTGTTGGTGCAGGAAACCACTTTTGCACTTGTATTAGTGTGGAAAAAACACTTTTTGCACTTGTGATAGTGTTGAAAAACCACTTTTCGCACTTGTGTTAGTGTTGAAAAACCACTTTTCGCACTTGTGTTAGTGTTGAAAAACCACTTTTCGCACTTGTGTTAGTGTTGAAAAACCACTTTTCGCACTTGTGATAGTGTTGAAAAACCACTTTTCGCACATGTGTTAGTGTTGAAAAACTACTTTTCGCACTTGTGTTGGTGCAGGCAACCACTTTTTGCACTTGTGATAGTGTGGAAAAACCACTTTTGCACTTGTATTAGTGTGGAAAAACCACTTTTCGCACGTGTGTTGGTGCAGGAAACCACTTTTGCACTTGTATTAGTGTGGAAAAACCACTTTTCGCACATGTGTTGGTGCAGGAAACCACTTTTGCACTTGTATTAGTGTGGAAAAAACCATTTTCGCACTTGTGTTATTGTTGAAAAACCACTTTTCGCACTTGTGTTAGTGTTGAAAAACCACTTTTCGCACTTGTGTTGGTGCAGGAAACCACTTTTGCACTTGTATTAGTGTGGAAAAACCACTTTTCGCACTTGTGTTAGTGTTGAAAAACCACTTTTCGCACTTGTGTTAGTGTTGAAAAACCACTTTTCGCACCTGTGTTGGTGCAGGAAACCACTTTTGCACTTGTGTTAGTGTTGAAAAACCACTTTTCGCACTTGTGTTAGTGTTGAAAAACCACTTTTCGCACTTGTGTTAGTGTTGAAAAACCACTTTTCGCACTTGTGTTAGTGTTGAAAAACCACTTTTCGCACTTGTGTTGGTGCAGGAAACCACTTTTGCACTTGTATTAGTGTGGAAAAAACACTTTTTGCACTTGTGATAGTGTTGAAAAACCACTTTTCGCACTTGTGTTAGTGTTGAAAAACCACTTTTCGCACTTGTGTTGGTGCAGGAAACCACTTTTGCACTTGTGTTAGTGTTGAAAAACCACTTTTCACACTTGTGTTAGTGTTGAAAAACCACTTTTCGCACTTGTGTTAGTGTTGAATAACCACTTTTCGCACTTGTGTTGGTGCAGGAAACCACTTTTGCACTTGTATTAGTGTGGAAAAAACACTTTTTGCACTTGTGATAGTGTTGAAAAACCACTTTTCGCACTTGTGTTAGTGTTGAAAAACCACTTTTCGCACTTGTGTTAGTGTTGAAAAACCACTTTTTGCACTTGTGATAGTGTTGAAAAACCACTTTTCGCACTTGTGTTGGTGTTGAAAAACCTCTTTTCGCACTTGTGTTGGTGCAGGAAACCACTTTTGCACCTGTATTAGTGTGGAAAAACCACTTTTCGCACTTGTGTTAGTGTTGAAAAACCACTTTTCGCACTTGTGTTAGTGTTGAAAAACCACTTTTCGCACATGTGTTGGTGCAGGAAACCACTTTTGCACTTGTGATAGTGTTGAAATACCACTTTTCGCACTTGTGTTAGTGTTGAAAAACCACTTTTCGCACTTGTGTTGGTGCAGGAAACCACTTTTGCACTTGTATTAGTGTGGAAAAAACACTTTTTGCACTTGTGATAGTGTTGAAAAACCACTTTTCGCACTTGTGTTAGTGTTGAAAAAACACTTTTTGCACTTGTGATAGTGTTGAAAAACCACTTTTCGCACTTGTGTTAGTGTTGAAAAACCACTTTTCGCACTTGTGTTAGTGTTGAAAAACCACTTTTCGCACTTGTGTTGGTGCAGGAAACCACTTTTGCACTTGTATTAGTGTGGAAAAAACACTTTTTGCACTTGTGATAGTGTTGAAAAACCACTTTTCGCACTTGTGTTAGTGTTGAAAAACCACTTTTCGCACTTGTGTTGGTGCAGGAAACCTCTTTTGCACTTGTGTTAGTGTGGCAAAACCACTTTTCGCACTTGTGATAGTGTTGAAAAACCACTTTTCGCACTTGTGTTAGTGTTGAAAAACCACTTTTCGCACTTGTGTTGGTGCAGGAAACCACTTTTCGCACTTGTGATAGTGTGGAAAACCACTTTTGCACTTGTATTAGTGTGGAAAAACCACTTTTCGCACTTGTATTAGTGTTGAAAAACCACTTTTCGCACTTGTGTTGGTGCAGGAAACCACTTTTGCACTTGTATTAGTGTGGAAAAAACACTTTTTGCACTTGTGATAGTGTTGAAAAACCACTTTTCGCACTTGTGTTAGTGTTGAAAAACCACTTTTCGCACTTGTGTTAGTGTTGAAAAACCACTTTTCGCACTTGTGTTAGTGTTGAAAAACCACTTTTCGCACTTGTGATAGTGTTGAAAAACCACTTTTCGCACTTGTGTTAGTGTTGAAAAACTACTTTTCGCACTTGTGTTGGTGCAGGCAACCACTTTTTGCACTTGTGATAGTGTGGAAAAACCACTTTTGCACTTGTATTAGTGTGGAAAAACCACTTTTCGCACTTGTGTTAGTGTTGAAAAACCACTTTTCGCACGTGTGTTGGTGCAGGAAACCACTTTTGCACTTGTATTAGTGTGGAAAAACCACTTTTCGCACTTGTGTTAGTGTTGAAAAACCACTTTTCACACTTGTGTTAGTGTTGAAAAACCACTTTTCGCACTTGTGTTGGTGCAGGAAACCACTTTTGCACTTGTATTAGTGTGGAAAAAACACTTTTCGCACTTGTGTTATTGTTGAAAAACCACCTTTCGCACTTGTGTTTGTGTTGAAAAACCACTTTTCGCACTTGTGTTGGTGCAGGAAACCACTTTTGCACTTGCATTAGTGTGGAAAAACCACTTTTCGCACTTGTGTTAGTGTTGAAAAACCACTTTTCGCACTTGTGTTAGTGTTGAAAAACCACTTTTCGCACTTGTGTTGGTGCAGGAAACCACTTTTGCACTTGTGTTAGTGTTGAAAAACCACTTTTCGCACTTGTGTTAGTGTTGAAAAACCACTATTCGCACTTGTGTTAGTGTTGAAAAACCACTTTTCGCACTTGTGTTGGTGCAGGAAACCACTTTTGCACTTGTATTAGTGTGGAAAAAACACTTTTTGCACTTGTGCTAGTGTTGAAAAACCACTTTTCGCACTTGTGTTGGTGCAGGAAACCACTTTTGCACTTGTGTTAGTGTTGAAAAACCACTTTTCGCACTTGTGTTAGTGTTGAAAAACCACTTTTCGCACTTGTGTTAGTGTTGAATAACCACTTTTCGCACTTGTGTTGGTGCAGGAAACCACTTTTGCACTTGTATTAGTGT
Source organism: Myxine glutinosa (assembly GCF_964187855.1). Classification (NCBI taxonomy): domain Eukaryota; kingdom Metazoa; phylum Chordata; class Myxini; order Myxiniformes; family Myxinidae; genus Myxine; species Myxine glutinosa. Next base: position 7,595 of record NW_027618913.1, on the reverse strand, counting down.
GGAAAAAACACTTTTTGCACTTGTGATAGTGTTGAAAAACCACTTTTCGCACTTGTGTTAGTGTTGAAAAACCACTTTTCGCACTTGTGTTGGTGCAGGAAACCACTTTTCGCACTTGTATTAGTGTGGAAAAACCACTTTTTGCACTTGTGATAGTGTTGAAAAACCACTTTTCGCACTTGTGTTAGTGTTGAAAAACCACTTTTCGCACTTGTGTTGGTGCAGGAAACCACTTTTCGCACTTGTGATAGTGTGGAAAACCACTTTTGCACTTGTATTAGTGTGGAAAAACCACTTTTCGCACTTGTGTTAGTGTTGAAAAACCACTTTTCGCACTTGTGTTGGTGCAGGAAACCACTTTTGCACTTGTATTAGTGTGGAAAAAACACTTTTTGCACTTGTGATAGTGTTGAAAAACCACTTTTCGCACTTGTGTTAGTGTTGAAAAACCACTTTTCGCACTTGTGTTAGTGTTGAAAAACCACTTTTCGCACTTGTGTTAGTGTTGAAAAACCACTTTTCGCACTTGTGATAGTGTTGAAAAACCACTTTTCGCACATGTGTTAGTGTTGAAAAACTACTTTTCGCACTTGTGTTGGTGCAGGCAACCACTTTTTGCACTTGTGATAGTGTGGAAAAACCACTTTTGCACTTGTATTAGTGTGGAAAAACCACTTTTCGCACGTGTGTTGGTGCAGGAAACCACTTTTGCACTTGTATTAGTGTGGAAAAACCACTTTTCGCACATGTGTTGGTGCAGGAAACCACTTTTGCACTTGTATTAGTGTGGAAAAAACCATTTTCGCACTTGTGTTATTGTTGAAAAACCACTTTTCGCACTTGTGTTAGTGTTGAAAAACCACTTTTCGCACTTGTGTTGGTGCAGGAAACCACTTTTGCACTTGTATTAGTGTGGAAAAACCACTTTTCGCACTTGTGTTAGTGTTGAAAAACCACTTTTCGCACTTGTGTTAGTGTTGAAAAACCACTTTTCGCACCTGTGTTGGTGCAGGAAACCACTTTTGCACTTGTGTTAGTGTTGAAAAACCACTTTTCGCACTTGTGTTAGTGTTGAAAAACCACTTTTCGCACTTGTGTTAGTGTTGAAAAACCACTTTTCGCACTTGTGTTAGTGTTGAAAAACCACTTTTCGCACTTGTGTTGGTGCAGGAAACCACTTTTGCACTTGTATTAGTGTGGAAAAAACACTTTTTGCACTTGTGATGGTGTTGAAAAACCACTTTTCGCACTTGTGTTAGTGTTGAAAAACCACTTTTCGCACTTGTGTTGGTGCAGGAAACCACTTTTGCACTTGTGTTAGTGTTGAAAAACCACTTTTCACACTTGTGTTAGTGTTGAAAAACCACTTTTCGCACTTGTGTTAGTGTTGAATAACCACTTTTCGCACTTGTGTTGGTGCAGGAAACCACTTTTGCACTTGTATTAGTGTGGAAAAAACACTTTTTGCACTTGTGATAGTGTTGAAAAACCACTTTTCGCACTTGTGTTAGTGTTGAAAAACCACTTTTCGCACTTGTGTTAGTGTTGAAAAACCACTTTTTGCACTTGTGATAGTGTTGAAAAACCACTTTTCGCACTTGTGTTGGTGTTGAAAAACCTCTTTTCGCACTTGTGTTGGTGCAGGAAACCACTTTTGCACCTGTATTAGTGTGGAAAAACCACTTTTCGCACTTGTGTTAGTGTTGAAAAACCACTTTTCGCACTTGTGTTAGTGTTGAAAAACCACTTTTCGCACATGTGTTGGTGCAGGAAACCACTTTTGCACTTGTGATAGTGTTGAAATACCACTTTTCGCACTTGTGTTAGTGTTGAAAAACCACTTTTCGCACTTGTGTTGGTGCAGGAAACCACTTTTGCACTTGTATTAGTGTGGAAAAAACACTTTTTGCACTTGTGATAGTGTTGAAAAACCACTTTTCGCACTTGTGTTAGTGTTGAAAAACCACTTTTTGCACTTGTGATAGTGTTGAAAAACCACTTTTCGCAATTGTGTTAGTGTTGAAAAACCACTTTTCGCACTTGTGTTGGTGCAGGAAACCACTTTTGCACTTGTATTAGTGTGGAAAAACCACTTTTTGCACTTGTGTTAGTGTTGAAAAACCACTTTTCGCACTTGTGTTAGTGTTGAAAAACCACTTTTCGCACTTGTGTTAGTGTTGAAAAACCACTTTTCGCACTTGTGTTGGTGCAGGAAACCACTTTTGCACTTGTGTTAGTGTTGAAAAACCACTTTTCGCACTTGTGTTAGTGTTGAAAAACCACTTTTCGCACTTGTGTTAGTGTTGAAAAACCACTTTTCGCACTTGTGTTGGTGCAGGAAATCACTTTTGCACTTGTATTAGTGTGGAAAAAACACTTTTTGCACTTGTGATAGTGTTGAAAAACCAGTTTTCGCACTTGTGTTAGTGTTGAAAAACCACTTTTCGCACTTGTGTTGGTGCAGGAAACCTCTTTTGCACTTGTGTTAGTGTGGAAAAACCACTTTTCGCACTTGTGTTAGTGTTGAAAAACCACTTTTTGCACTTGTGTTAGTGTTGAAAAACCACTTTTCGCATTTGTGTTGGTGCAGGAAACCACTTTTGCACTTGTATTAGTGTGGAAAAACCACTTTTCACACTTGTGTTAGCGTTGAAAAAACACTTTTCGCACTTATGTTAGTGTTGAAAAACCACTTTTCGCACTTGTGTTGGTGTAGGAAACCACTTTTGCACTTGTGTTGGTGCAGGAAACCACTTTTGCACTTGTATTAGTGTGGAAAAAACACTTTTCGCACTTGTGTTATTGTTGAAAAACCACTTTTCGCACTTGTGTTAGTGTTGAAAAACCACTTTTCGCACTTGTGTTGGTGCAGGAAACCACTTTTGCACTTGTATTAGTGTGGAAAAAACACTTTTTGCACTTGTGATAGTGTTGAAAAACCACTTTTCGCACTTGTGTTAGTGTTGAAAAACCACTTTTCGCACTTGTGTTGGTGCAGGAAACCACTTTTGCACTTGTGTTAGTGTTGAAAAACCACTTTTCGCACTTGTGTTAGTGTTGAAAAACCACTTTTCGCACTTGTGTTAGTGTTGAATAACCACTTTTCGCACTTGTGTTGGTGCAGGAAACCACTTTTGCACTTGTATTAGTGTGGAAAAAACACTTTTTGCACTTGTGATAGTGTTGAAAAACCACTTTTCGCACTTGTGTTAGTGTTGAAAAACCACTTTTCGCACTTGTGTTAGTGTTGAAAAACCACTTTTTGCACTTGTGATAGTGTTGAAAAACCACTTTTCGCACTTGTGTTAGTGTTGAAAAACCTCTTTTCGCACTTGTGTTGGTGCAGGAAACCACTTTTGCACCTGTATTAGTGTGGAAAAACCACTTTTCGCACTTGTGTTAGTGTTGAAAAACCACTTTTCGCACTTGTGTTAGTGTTGAAAAACCACTTTTCGCACATGTGTTGGTGCAGGAAACCACTTTTGCACTTGTGATAGTGTTGAAAAACCACTTTTCGCACTTGTGTTAGTGTTGAAAAACCACTTTTCGCACTTGTGTTGGTGCAGGAAACCACTTTTTCACTTGTATTAGTGTGGAAAAAACACTTTTTGCACTTGTGATAGTGTTGAAAAACCACTTTTCGCACTTGTGTTAGTGTTGAAAAACCACTTTTTGCACTTGTGATAGTGTTGAAAAACCACTTTTCGCACTTGTGTTAGTGTTGAAAAACCACTTTTCGCACTTGTGTTGGTGCAGGAAACCACTTTTGCACTTGTATTAGTGTGGAAAAACCACTTTTTGCACTTGTGTTAGTGTTGAAAAACCACTTTTCGCACTTGTGTTAGTGTTGAAAAACCACCTTTCGCACTTGTGTTAGTGTTGAAAAACCACTTTTCGCACTTGTGTTGGTGCAGGAAACCACTTTTGCACTTGTGTTAATGTTGAAAAACCACTTTTCGCACTTGTGTTAGTGTTGAAAAACCACTTTTCGCACTTGTGTTAGTGTTGAAAAACCACTTTTCGCACTTGTGTTGGTGCAGGAAATCACTTTTGCACTTGTATTAGTGTGGAAAAAACACTTTTTGCACTTGTGATAGTGTTGAAAAACCACTTTTCGCACTTGTGTTAGTGTTGAAAAACCACTTTTCGCACTTGTGTTGGTGCAGGAAACCTCTTTTGCACTTGTGTTAGTGTGGAAAAACCACTTTTCGCACTTGTGTTAGTGTTGAAAAACCACTTTTTGCACTTGTGTTAGTGTTGAAAAACCACTTTTCGCACTTGTGTTGGTGCAGGAAACCACTTTTGCACTTGTATTAGTGTGGAAAAACCACTTTTCACACTTGTGTTAGCGTTGAAAAAACACTTTTCGCACATGTGTTAGTGTTGAAAAACCACTTTTCGCACTTGTGTTGGTGCAGGAAACCACTTTTGCACTTGTATTAGTGTGGAAAAACCACTTTTTGCACTTGTGTTAGTGTTGAAAAACCACTTTTCGCACTTGTGTTAGTGTTGAAAAACCACCTTTCGCACTTGTGTTGGTGCAGGAAACCACTTTTGCACTTGTGTTGGTGCAGGAAACCACTTTTGCACTTGTATTAGTGTGGAAAAAACACTTTTCGCACTTGTGTTATTGTTGAAAAACCACTTTTCGCACTTGTGTTAGTGTTGAAAAACCACTTTTCGCACTTGTGTTGGTGCAGGAAACCACTTTTGCACTTGTATTAGTGTGGAAAAACCACTTTTCGCACTTGTGTTAGTGTTGAAAAACCACTTTTCGCACTTGTGTTTGTGTTGAAAAACCACTTTTCGCACTTGTGTTGGTGCAGGAAACCACTTTTGCACTTGCATTAGTGTGGAAAAACCACTTTTCGCACTTGTGTTAGTGTTGAAAAACCACTTTTCGCACTTGTGTTAGTGTTGAAAAACCACTTTTCGCACTTGTGTTAGTGTTGAAAAACCACTATTCGCACTTGTGTTAGTGTTGAAAAACCACTTTTCGCACTTGTGTTGGTGCAGGAAACCACTTTTGCACTTGTATTAGTGTGGAAAAAACACTTTTTGCACTTGTGCTAGTGTTGAAAAACCACTTTTCGCACTTGTGTTGGTGCAGGAAACCACTTTTGCACTTGTGTTAGTGTTGAAAAACAACTTTTCGCACTTGTGTTAGTGTTGAAAAACCACTTTTCGCACTTGTGTTAGTGTTGAAAAACCACTTTTCGCACTTGTGATAGTGTTGAAAAACCACTTTTCGCACATGTGTTAGTGTTGAAAAACTACTTTTCGCACTTGTGTTGGTGCAGGCAACCACTTTTTGCACTTGTGATAGTGTGGAAAAACCACTTTTGCACTTGTATTAGTGTGGAAAAACCACTTTTCGCACGTGTGTTGGTGCAGGAAACCACTTTTGCACTTGTATTAGTGTGGAAAAACCACTTTTCGCACATGTGTTGGTGCAGGAAACCACTTTTGCACTTGTATTAGTGTGGAAAAAACCATTTTCGCACTTGTGTTATTGTTGAAAAACCACTTTTCGCACTTGTGTTAGTGTTGAAAAACCACTTTTCGCACTTGTGTTGGTGCAGGAAACCACTTTTGCACTTGTATTAGTGTGGAAAAACCACTTTTCGCACTTGTGTTAGTGTTGAAAAACCACTTTTCGCACTTGTGTTAGTGTTGAAAAACCACTTTTCGCACCTGTGTTGGTGCAGGAAACCACTTTTGCACTTGTGTTAGTGTTGAAAAACCACTTTTCGCACTTGTGTTAGTGTTGAAAAACCACTTTTCGCACTTGTGTTAGTGTTGAAAAACCACTTTTCGCACTTGTGTTAGTGTTGAAAAACCACTTTTCGCACTTGTGTTGGTGCAGGAAACCACTTTTGCACTTGTATTAGTGTGGAAAAAACACTTTTTGCACTTGTGATAGTGTTGAAAAACCACTTTTCGCACTTGTGTTAGTGTTGAAAAACCACTTTTCGCACTTGTGTTGGTGCAGGAAACCACTTTTGCACTTGTGTTAGTGTTGAAAAACCACTTTTCACACTTGTGTTAGTGTTGAAAAACCACTTTTCGCACTTGTGTTAGTGTTGAATAACCACTTTTCGCACTTGTGTTGGTGCAGGAAACCACTTTTGCACTTGTATTAGTGTGGAAAAAACACTTTTTGCACTTGTGATAGTGTTGAAAAACCACTTTTCGCACTTGTGTTAGTGTTGAAAAACCACTTTTCGCACTTGTGTTAGTGTTGAAAAACCACTTTTTGCACTTGTGATAGTGTTGAAAAACCACTTTTCGCACTTGTGTTGGTGTTGAAAAACCTCTTTTCGCACTTGTGTTGGTGCAGGAAACCACTTTTGCACCTGTATTAGTGTGGAAAAACCACTTTTCGCACTTGTGTTAGTGTTGAAAAACCACTTTTCGCACTTGTGTTAGTGTTGAAAAACCACTTTTCGCACATGTGTTGGTGCAGGAAACCACTTTTGCACTTGTGATAGTGTTGAAATACCACTTTTCGCACTTGTGTTAGTGTTGAAAAACCACTTTTCGCACTTGTGTTGGTGCAGGAAACCACTTTTGCACTTGTATTAGTGTGGAAAAAACACTTTTTGCACTTGTGATAGTGTTGAAAAACCACTTTTCGCACTTGTGTTAGTGTTGAAAAAACACTTTTTGCACTTGTGATAGTGTTGAAAAACCACTTTTCGCACTTGTGTTAGTGTTGAAAAACCACTTTTCGCACTTGTGTTAGTGTTGAAAAACCACTTTTCGCACTTGTGTTGGTGCAGGAAACCACTTTTGCACTTGTATTAGTGTGGAAAAAACACTTTTTGCACTTGTGATAGTGTTGAAAAACCACTTTTCGCACTTGTGTTAGTGTTGAAAAACCACTTTTCGCACTTGTGTTGGTGCAGGAAACCTCTTTTGCACTTGTGTTAGTGTGGCAAAACCACTTTTCGCACTTGTGATAGTGTTGAAAAACCACTTTTCGCACTTGTGTTAGTGTTGAAAAACCACTTTTCGCACTTGTGTTGGTGCAGGAAACCACTTTTCGCACTTGTGATAGTGTGGAAAACCACTTTTGCACTTGTATTAGTGTGGAAAAACCACTTTTCGCACTTGTATTAGTGTTGAAAAACCACTTTTCGCACTTGTGTTGGTGCAGGAAACCACTTTTGCACTTGTATTAGTGTGGAAAAAACACTTTTTGCACTTGTGATAGTGTTGAAAAACCACTTTTCGCACTTGTGTTAGTGTTGAAAAACCACTTTTCGCACTTGTGTTAGTGTTGAAAAACCACTTTTCGCACTTGTGTTAGTGTTGAAAAACCACTTTCGCACTTGTGATAGTGTTGAAAAACCACTTTTCGCACTTGTGTTAGTGTTGAAAAACTACTTTTCGCACTTGTGTTGGTGCAGGCAACCACTTTTTGCACTTGTGATAGTGTGGAAAAACCACTTTTGCACTTGTATTAGTGTGGAAAAACCACTTTTCGCACTTGTGTTAGTGTTGAAAAACCACTTTTCGCACGTGTGTTGGTGCAGGAAACCACTTTTGCACTTGTATTAGTGTGGAAAAACCACTTTTCGCACTTGTGTTAG